>NC_045434.1:109204999-109302745 GCF_002776525.5 Piliocolobus tephrosceles | reverse complement strand
TGTGTGTGTGTGTGTGTGTGTGTGTGTGTGTGTGTGTGTGTGTGTGTGCAAGACTGATCAGTCTTAGAAGAGAGGGCTGTTCAGAGTCTTGAAGACTTGGGCATAAGGGACAGGGAAAAGCTTCCTAGAGAAGGGACAGCTGGAACCCGAAGAGCAAAACCAGAGCTGAGGAGGGATGAGGCAGGTGTTTCAGCAGCTGGCAGAGCAACACAGGTGGAGACCTGGCAGGGCAAGGGAGCATCCAAAGCTTGCCTCAGTGCTTGTGCATGAAGCCTGCCTGGCCACTCGGACCCGCAGACTCTCTCTCTCTCTCTCTCTGCTCCAACCCTAACATCTCATGTTGTATCATTTATTAGGCATCGCCCTGGACATTGCAGTGAGCCAGCTCTCCAATGCGTGAGTCTTGAGACCTCAGGCAAGTGGTTTTCCTTCTCAGGGAAGGGGCTCTCTCTAGTGCCCATAGCAACAATTCATGCATAATAAGAGCTCGAGAGTCATTTGCTTACAAAATAATTCTTGAGTGCCTACAACTTGAGTGCCAGGCTCTTTTCTGGGCACAAGGGAGGCAGCTGTGAACAAGACAGACCAGGCTATCCTTCTGGGAACTATAGTACATTCTATAAGGAAAGGTTATACAATAAATAAATAAATAAGCACATATGTGAAAGATAATTATCGTACCATGCAGAGAATAACAATGGGTAATGTGATCTGATCGAGTGGGGCTCCCCTGGACTGGCAATCAGAAAAGGTCTCTGACATTTAATTGATTGATTAATTAATTCATGTCTCTGACATTTAAGCTGAGACTGAATGATAACTATCTACTGAACCAATTAATGAACAAAAGAGAAGTAGGAAGGAAGACTTTCTGAAAACCATATTCCCGGGAGGTATGGAATTCAAACAGGGAGCCCAAGGGCTGAGAGGACACAGCAAAGTATCCTCTAAGATCTAAGAAGACTTCCTGGAGAAGGTGAGTTTTGCTCACCTTGGACTTGCAAAAGTGATTACATAGCTTGGCTTTTTGCTTAAGAGATGACCAGAAGAGAAGGCTCTGTGTCAACAGATGCTTATTGAGCAGATGCTCTGGGCTGAGCTGGCTGAGGGCAGGAAGATGGTGAAAGAAGACCATCCCTACCCTCTGAAGGCTCACAGTCCAGAAGCAGGAGATAGGCAGGCAAACACATAATTACAATAAACAGTGATGTAGTTGATGAAGGCTATGGCAGCCCAGCAAGTACAGAGTACTAAGTGGGAAGTTGTGAACTCTGCCTGGACAGACGGCTGAGAGAGGGAATGTGGGGTCTGGGACACTAGACAGAGAAGGTGACATTTGAGTTGGGGCCTGAAGGATGACTAGGAGTTTGCTGGGAGCCAGGGTGGGGGCAGGGAGAAGGCCCTCGGGAGGTGTTCAGGGAATGCGGAATATGGAGGAAGTCTTAGAAGAATGATGGTCTCGGTAGGAGACTCGGGACTATTGCGTGCTGGGCGCAGGCTGCGGAGGTGCAGCTGGAGAAGGTAGGGGATATTTTTGAAAATTCCTTAACTCTTTAAGGAATTCACATGTAAATGAGGTCATTTCTACAGTACAGGCAAGGCTAGAAAACTCAGCACGACTTTCCTGCCCCTATGCTGTGCTTCACCCTCTGTTAGGTGCTCCCTGGGGCCAGCCCTTCTCTTAGGAAGCCTAACAACTCCTCGACCTATCGCAGGTGAACAACTCAGGGCCCAAGTGACAGGAGTCACGGAGAGAAGGGGTCAGGCTTGAGATGGGCTTGAGGTAAAGCCATTGGTCTCTGACCCAGGCAACTGGGTTAACGGTATTGTCACTGACATGGGGATAAGGTCAGATTTGGAGAGATAAGAACCAAGAGCTTCATCTGGACACAGTAGGCTTGACTTCCCCGCAGCTTGAGGGAGAGGGGAGGACAGAAGAGAAGGTCCATGCCCCCATCACTCAGATACTGCACTTGGCCTTCTCCTGGGGCTCTCTGGTCCCCTCTGCTCCCCATAATCCATCCTCCACACGTCAGCCAGAGTGAGCTTTTAAAGCATGAACAAGATCAAATCAGCCAACTGCTTCACAGTCTCCAGTGGCTTTCCACTGCACCTAAAATACAGCCTAAATCTCCCCCAGCCTATGAATGAGGGCTGCGTGGTGTGGTCGAGGGCTCTTCCCAACTCCACGTGCCTCTGCCTTACCCCACTTGTTCACTCTGCTCCAGCCTCATGGCCTCCCTCCTTCTCTCATACAGGCCAAGCTCATTCCCATTATGAGGCTTTGGCTGTGTTCTGTGCTCTTTTTCCACCTAGAATGCTCTTCTCCTGGGTCTTTGTGGAGCTAACTTCTTAGCATCAGGCCCTCAGTCACTTTCTCGGAGAGGCCTTTCCTGGTGACCCTGGTTTAAAGTTGTCTTTCTCTCCCACCCTACCCTGTTCCATCTCCTTTACGGCACTTTGCTTGACGTTATCTTAGTCATCTGTACATTCATGTGTTTTTTATGCACCCCCCACTATCACCAGCATGTAAGAGCAGGAACTTGGTCTTATTTTTGGCTCTACCCCAGATCCTAGCACAGTACTTGGCACTTAGTAAACAGTTGGACTCTCTTCCCGGGAGCGAAGGATGGCAGGCGTGATGACTAGCAGGCTGCGCTGCACCACGGCAATGTGGGAAGCTCCTAGCTGGGGCTGGCAGAGGCTGCAAATGGCAGGGTCGTCAGGCCAGGAGTCATCCGGTCCCACTTGTGTAGAGAAGGGGAGATGCTCTGGCTATGGGGACTATGCCTGCAGGGAAGGCCTCTGCCCTGTGCCAGGCTGACCTTTCTACAGATTTCTTTCTCCTGAACACACACCCAAAGAGATTCCTCCTCAGCCGAAGTCGGAGCAGCAGCGGAAGGAGGAAGAAGAGGAAGAGGAGGAGAAGGGAGAAGTGGAGGAAGAAAGTGGAGGGAGGAGGAGAAGAACGAGGGGAAAAGAGGGAAGGGAGAGGACTCAGGGGGAGGGAAGGGGAGGAGGAAATGAGGGAGGAGAGGGAGGCGTGGAGAGGGGGAGGAAGCATGAGGGAGGAAAAAGAAGGGAGGACAGGGTGAGAGGGAAAGGAAGGGAAGGAAGAGGAAGGGGAGAAGGGAGAAGTGGGGAGGGAGAAAGAAGGAGGGAGACGAAGAGGGAGGAGGGAGGGATGATTCTATCTCAGCCAGCTGTGGGACCAGGCTGTAGACCAGACTGCCTGGGGGCTTCTCTGCCTTTACCAAACCTGAGGGTCAGGGAGAGGCCCTTGGGCAAGAACGCCATGCATTTTCCATTGCCTTGGCCTCACAGAGCAAAGTGCACACCAAATGGGGAGGTGGAGGAAGGGGTAATAAAAATCAAATTAAAGAAATTTTTTAAAGTTGGAAGAACAAATTATTTGGAGACGAAGCAAAAATATCTGTGACACAGCGAGCACTGTTTTAATGACAGCCCGTGTGGGAGGACAGTTTAGTCATAGTTTTCATTTTCTTGTCCCCGGGGAGCTGCATCCCAGTGATCAGGCCCTGATAGCAAACTGGCATGTTCCCTAGACCAGTCACCTTCCAGGCGCATTCAGCGGCAGGATGAGTCAGGGGGCTGCGGAGTAACCCCTTCTCCATATGCTCAGGATGCGCTAGTGCGTCCGCGGTGGGGGTTGGAGGGGGCCAGGGGGCTGGATGGGGGAACAGGCCTCGGGCCCAGTGGGTGGGCAGGAAGCTTCAGCGGAAACGCTGCCAGCTCTTGCCAGGGCCAGCCGGCTGGTGCATCCTAGCCTCCTGCGATCTCCTGGGGGTAAGAGTATGACGAGTCCTGTAACTGGGGCCACAACAAGTGTGGAAAAGGATTTCTTCGAAGAAAGCTTGGTTCACTGCCAGGAGGAAGAAGTTCAGGAAGCAGTTCTACCATCCCCTCAGGCGTGAGCACTTCCAGGACTAAGATAAAAATAATGAGGATAATTTTAAATGACTGCCAGGATGCGAGAGCTGACTGCGGGCAACACGCTCCACACGCGTTCATTCACTTCTCTTCATAACAGGCCCAGGAGGCAGGTGTGACCAGCCCCACGGTGCTGAGGGAAGCAGAGGCTCGGAAGCAGAGGGACGTCTGTGAGAACTCGGTGACTACCCATCAGGGCAGAACCGGAACCCGGGCCTATCGGCTACGAGTCCGTCCACGGACCGCGTGGGGTGGTGGTTGGGCACCTGCTTCTCTTCTGAGTTGGAGGTGGTGAGAACACAGGAGGGGACTGACCCCCTATTCCTGGCTCCTCACCCAGAAGATCTCAGCTCACTGATGCTACTATTTTATTTTTAATACCATTTGCTTAATACCACACGACATGCTCTCTGGAAATCAGGAGGGAGCAGGCGTGGTTCTTCCTGTTTTACAAATGGGGACCCTGAGGCTCAGAGAGAGGAGGCAAGTGGACATGGTGCTGACAGAAACTGCTCCGTGCCATGTGGACCCAACAGAACTGGGCTAGAGGCTACCTGTTAGCTGTGTAGTAGAGAGCTCATTATTTAAAATGTCTACCTGTATCTTCCTCATCTGTAAAATGGGAATGTTGAGATCCACCTCAGCAGACAATGATAGGTTCAAATGAGCAAAAGGAGGTGTGTTTAAAATGCTGTACAAACTCTACAGTGTCAGGCCAAGCTGGAAGGTGGCATCCCCTTCACAGGCATCATCATCAAGTCCTGGTTAACAGCATGGGCTCTCAGACTGCCTGGGTCCAAACACTGGCTCCTTCACTTATGAGCTGTGAAACTTTGGAAAAGTTACTTAACCTCTCTGTGCCTCAGTTCCACCATCATAAGTACCTTCCCTATGGGTTGTTACAGGGGTTACACACATACCACACGTGTAAGTGATAGAGTTCTGGCACATAGGAGGGGCTTAGTCACTATTATTATGACCACCATCACTGCCCCACTCCTGCAAACTGCAAACTCCTTAAGGCAGGCTGGGGTCTGTCTTGTCCGCTGTTGTATTCCCAGGGCTTAGCACATGGGCAGGCGAGGAGCAGGTGCTCAGCCCACCTGGTGCAAGTGGGGGAATGGACACCAGCCCCTGCCCTCCTGCAGCGCTGGCCCTGCCCATGAACTCCAGGACTTTCCTAAGTCCTCACCCACGTTTAGTGTTTGTAGGATTTCCTGGGGTTGCTGTGACAGTCCAACAGTCCCAGGGCTGCCTGCCTCTCTGCACCCTGGTGGTCCTCACAGTCTACAGGGGAGAAGGGGTTCTTCTCCACCCTCTATGGTTTGCCCTCTTTCCAATCAGCTCACCCCAGGAAACCATGGACTCAGCCCTTGGCAGGGCGCCTGGACCTCAGTCCCAGATGTCATTTCAGACATTGCATCTGGTTTTGTGGCTTCCTCCTCGCTGCCTCCGGAGGTGCTTGTGCCTGTGTGGGGCAGTCAGGCACGCAGGCCTCGTCTGTGCATGCTGGATGGTTCGGTGTGTGGTGCCCTTGTGAACGTGCATGGGGTATCTGGGGGCACAGGGGCAGAGTGTGTCTAGCTGGGTACGTGTGTTTCTGCCTATGTGGGGCCAGGTAGGGCAGGACATGCAGGTCTGAGGGCAGTGGACTGAGACAGTTGAAGGCAGATGGGCTCACGTGTAAGTCTGGGGTGCAGAAAGAAGCTACATCATCCACGTGTGGGTGAGGGGAGCTTGGGTGCAGGTGCAGGAGCAGGCTTGCAGGTTTATGTGTACATATGTCACATGGGGAGAGGGCAGGAGTGAGTCCCCAGAATCAGCTCTTGAGACAGAAATTCACCTCGTATTTTATTTAGAACCTGAAGGATGGACAAACACAGGCCAGGCATAAAGGAGAAAATACTTTTTATTTCCAAATATGCCTTAGGCCACCAAATACTTTGGGACACCAGTGGTTTCTTACCTCGAAGTACCACCTTCTTTCCATAAACACAGTCTCTCTCCCTCTCCAGCCTCATCGGTCCTTGGGCAATCCTACAAGAGCAGCCCACGAAACTGAACTGCTTAGGTTTGCATCTAATGCTTTATGCTTAATGCTTTACCTATGACCCTACGCATGGTCCTTGTCCTCTGGCTTGGATTCCTCATCTGTAAAACAGGGACCACAACAGTATTCTTCAGGGGGTTGAGGATTAAATAAATCAATCCACCTGGAATGCTTAGAGAGTGAAGGACTCTATTCATTTTAGCTCTTACCTTAGCCTGTCTTTACCATGATTCTACCTCTGGGTGGGAAACAAAAGTGAATTTTAAAATGCCCATCGCCTGCTTTGAGAAGGTCTCCTTGAATCTGCCCACCAGGGTTACCTCCTCCAGATATCTGCTCCCCCGTGGCTCAGCACCTGTACCTCCACATACCTGGCACAGGTGCAGTACTCAAAAAGACCTTACCATTCTGATCATCACTTGACATTGACAGCACAAGGTTACAATTGGTGGTGCACGTGGTCATCTCCCTTGGGAGACTACAAGCTTCCTGAGGGCCAGAACTGTTGAGTTGCCCCTTGGTCCCTGGGGTCTGGCACAAGGAAACTTTCAGTAAGCACTGAGTTAAATGAAAACTCAAATATAGCAGCCCCGTGGGCAGTAAAGTCATGTGTTTACTGTTATTTACTGAGTGTGTGCCTTAACTGTACACAAAGCACACGCCTTGCCCTCCTGAAGCTGAGTCCAAGGGAAAGGGTGAAAGGGAGACAGAAAGAGGGGAAGCAGCAGATACCACACAGTGTGGGGTCCAGACGGCTTCCACTGAGGCTACAGAGGGCAGGGGCAAAGTTGGGGGTAGAGGACATAGTCCTATGACCACAGCTGCCTCCGGCCCTCAGCTGCAGGACCACAGACCAGCCTAACATGGCAACCCCATTTCCTCTCCTATTTAGGGACCAAGCATTGCTGGGGCTCAGCACCATCTTACTGTTCTTTTCCCCATCATCAATGATAGTGGCTGTCCCACCAGTGCCAGGAACAGGGTGGCATAATCCTATCCCATCCTCCTCCTAGCTGTGGCAGGAGTACTCTCTAAATCTCTCAGATCTAGAGATCTGGGTTCCATCCTTACTCCACAGTGCTTCTCGCTGAAGATCTGCTCACAGTACAGCCTCACAGTGACTCCAAGGGTCACTATCAAACCTCTGTTCTGTCTCCTCCCTGCTTTCTGGCTCAATGCCTAGCTTATCACTGTTCCAGCAGGTGACTCCACAGAGCCCTGATAGTAACACTGATCCCCCAGGGGCTTCTCATGAGGATTCAATGAAACAGTCAAGGTAAAGCACCCAGGTCCAGTCCATGGGAAGCCCTCTGCCAACGCCAGTCCCTCTCCCTTCCATCTTTTCTTCTCTTCCTTCTGTTCAATGAGCATCAATTTGAAAACGGCTTTATGTTCTGCTTCTTGGCCTGCGGCAGGGACTGGGGTGGGGGAGGTGAGGTGGCCCTGGCCTTCCGCCTCTTTCTCTAGGTGATGGAAGTGATATGTCTGCAGAAAGGCCTCCTAAGATCAAAACCTAATGGCAATTTCTGTGACTTCGCCATCCCTCCACCAACTACAGGGGGTCTGCCACAGTGAGGGGACTGGATTCCATTAGCTGTACACTAGGCCACCCCTTAAAAGTCAGACCTGGGAAGCTGTTTTTAATTTCCTTATAGAGTGTGTGTGCACTCAGGTACATATATGAGTGTGGGGGGTGTGTGTGAGCATAGGGCAGCTGCAAAGGAAGACAGGGAACACAGCTGGACACTCCTAGGTGAGCTGTCTGGCCACCTGGGTATATGTGTGTGCGTGTGGCACTTAGGTGTGGGTGAGCCCCAGCAACTAAGAAGGAAGGGTGTGATACTCACAAGGAGATTCCTGCACATGCTCCTTATGAGTCCCTGGGGGAACCACACATCCATGCAGTGCCTCCCAGGACTCTCTGCAACACGGCCCAGAGCAGGGAATGATCATGGGCGCTGATCAGGGGCATTACAAGGCAGTGAGGAGGCAGGGGTAGTAGATTCAGCTTGGTGCAACACAGGAGTGCAGTATTAGATACTGTGTCTTGCCTGGGACCTGTGAGCGTGGTGCTGGGGGCCTATCTTAGCCACTACATATATAAAGACATATGGATATGCAGGGCTGCTGGGCACCTCACCCTTGCCTTCTCCACACCTCTCCGAAGGGACCCCCACCCAGAAGCAGAGACCCTTCTCTCCCTCTTCCCACTTCAAGGCTCTTTACTTCCCCCTGGAAAGCCCCAGTGATGCTGTATCTGAGACTACAGTACAGAAGAATTTCCCTGGACCTGTCTTCCAAACCTCTAGGAGAGAGCATTTCAAGTACTAGTGACAAGTGTGCTTACCTGCCAAATATCCATTTGCATAAGTCACTGTTAGATTCTAAAGGAACCGAACAGCAGCCTCCACCCTGCAAGCTAGCCACAAACTTGAGTTTGTAGAGGGGCACCACTTCCCTGACACTATGAAAACAAGTAGATGAATGCAGTTTTGCCAGTTAGGAGCTTTGTGACTATAGGAAAATTACTGAGATTCCTCGAGTCTATTTCCTCATCTGTAAAAGGAGGAAAATAAAACTGTTTATCTTGTATACTTCCATATGCCCAGTGCCTGGTAAACAATGGATGCTAAAAAAAAAAATACTGGTTGAGGCCAGGCGCAGTGGCTCACGCCTGTAATCCCAGCATTTTGGGAGGCCAAGGTGGTGGATCACCTGAGGTCAGGAATTTGAGACCAGCCTGGCCAACATGGTGGAACCCTGTCTCTACTAAAAATACAAAAATTAGCCGGGTGTGGTGGCAGGTGCCTGTAAACCCAGCTACTCAGGAGGCTGAGGCAGGAGAATCGCTTGAACCCAGGAGGCGGAGGTTGCAGTGAGCCAAGATCACGCCATTGCACTCCAGCCTGGGCAACAAGAGCGAAACTCCATCTAAAAAAACAAAACAAAACAAAACTGGTTGAATGAATAAATGAATACAGAAGGATCGTTATTGGGATTAAGTGAGTTGAGGGAAGTAAAGAATTTATCACAGCGATGTCACATATTATGAATTCAGTATAAGGTAGTTATTATTGTTAGCTATTATCCAGGAGCAAAATCTTATCATTCAGTCAGATTGGTTCCCAGAGCTAATATAAAAGTAGGTAATTAAGGCTAAATAGTGACATGCCCCAAAGAATCTAGCAGCTGCCCCTGGAGTCCAAAGGGTGATGAGTTATACTGCATTCCATTTATTTTAACAAGTTTATATTGAGCCCATCTTATGTGCCCAGAATTGGTGAGATCCCATGCAAGATACAAAGGAATTAAGTCAGGCTACCTTCCTAAAGGAGTTACTTTCTACTTGGAGAGGCAAGATCAACACTCATTAGCATAAATGCCTTCCAGCTGGAGCCAGAGACTCAGCCTGCATTCTAAGGGCTGGAGTAAAACTTTCATGTGTTTCTTCAACAAATATTCCTAGGGCACTGGCTGTGCAGCGGCAGGCCCCTAGCTAGGCACTGGGGACCCTGAGACTTACGATGAATTCAGTGAGCTGCTGCCAGACTAAAGAATGAGACCTCATGGAAATGGGTCAGAACAACAAATGCTGAAGCAGAGCACCGAGCCCAGAGCGCCACCTCTGTAGGTGGTGGGGAGGCTCATTCCCAGTACTTTTGATGAAGGGGTTTAGGAAGAATGCTTTCTTTTTTCTGAGATGTGGGTCCCAGAGCCCAACCTGACCTCTCCTACCTGGAGGCTGGAGAAGCAGGTTGTCCACAGGCACCTCATGTTGACCCCACCCGGCCAGTCCCTGAAAGCGGCATCTCCCACCATGGTCCCCACCCCAAGGTTCCCAGGAATCTTGGAGCATCAGCCCTGATCAGAAGGGAACTTAGAAATCATCTGAATGAAAGTGGAGCCTCATTTTGCCGCTGAGACTGAGGCCAGGAGAAGTTGAGGACCCCAAACTACTCCATCAGGCGGCAACAAAGCTGAGCAAGATCCCACGTGCTCAGTGGTCTACTCACTAAAGCACAACAATGCTTGAGGATTCGGAATCTCCCAGAGCCCCTCCGGCCTCACTTCATTCACAGGTGAATGCTGTATCCCTGCTCCCAGCATCTGGCCAGTGGGTCCGAGACAGGAACAGCGCTCAAATGACCAGTGAGGGGGCAGCCAATCCCAAAGTGGGTCCAGGCCTCTGGCGAGCTAATACGTGGGACACTTTGTACTGCAAGTCAGAGAATCCAGTGTGCAGGGATTAAAGGAGTGACAGAGCAGGTGAGGAGCACGTGACTTAACACCACACCCATATCCAGTGGCAACTGAATGAGCCCGGAGCAACAGACGGCAATTTGGTGGAAGGAAAGGCACCCTGGGACGAAGGTGAGTGCGGATGAGGAACACAGGGAGTGTGGCTAAGAGAGGCCCCCAACACCATGCTCACAGGTCCCGGGTAGGACACAGTGCCTAACACCACACTCCTGTGTGGAGCCAACTTGATTCTACTAGCCCCGCTTCCTCACTTCTTTGTAATGGGAGGGGTTTGTGAATGTACCTGTCTCATGTGCCCACTGCTGGTTAGTGTTAAAAACTAGTGGTCCACAGGTCTGTGGCCAGGAGATCCTTCGGATTCCAATCTGAACTTTGCCAGCTACTTTCCAGTGCTGCGTCCCCGGGCAGATTTAACCTTTCTGATCCTGTGTTTTCTCACCTGCAAAATAGGGACAGCAATATCTACCTTGAGGTTGTTGTGAGGCATGTCAAGTACCTAATACTGTGCCTGGAACATACTAGGTCATCAGTAAATAATATGATTAGTACCTTCATATATTCCCCTGCTCGTTCTGAACACTTGTGAAAGTAGCAGAGTGCTTTGCTCATAGTAGGTGCTCAATATATATTTTTAAAGATCCATATTTACATATATACAGACATGTGGATATAGAGTCAACACACATGTGTAAGTGTTACATACATATATACAGGCTGTAGGAGCTCAAAAACAGATTCTGAAGGCCAGAAGGGATTCTTTCATCCAATATGCTTTGGGGCAGAACTGGGCTGTCCAGAGAGAGAGGCAGAACTCTTTCTCTCTGACTCCAGTGTCTGGGACATATACTCCGCCTGGCTCACTGTTCCCTGAGAGTCTGGTGACCATCAGACCAAAAGAAGCAGAAGGGAAGTACCAGTTCCAGTACGTCGCTGCTTTCTCCAGCCTTCCTTGGTGCCTACTTACTATCTCCAGGCTAAAGTTAGAGCAGGAAAGGCTGAGCAGGTGGGAGGCGGAGGAAGGTCATGTGACATTCAACACTGATGTAGTGGGGGAGGGAAGATTTTCTAAATGTCCCTGCTAGCATCCAGCCTAGCCTCCTGGAGACAGCACCCACTCAGTATGTCCTGGGCTGTGGTCAAGCCTCCGAAAGATGCTTCTCTGCTCAGGCTCAGAGTGATGCTGCAGAGTGAAGGTTTCAGGGGAGAAGCCATTGATTTCTGATCTTTGAATCTGCTCATTAAGCAGCAGGGTGATTTGCATCTACTGCCGCATTTGAGCAGAATTTGAACAATGAGAATTATCTTGCATTGAAGCCCTCACCTGGCATTGCCGACATCTCTGAAAGAATGCCAGGCTGGCTGCGTACTCCCCACACTGACTGGCTGGGAGAGGGCCTGGGGCCAGAGCCAGGTGGTCATCTGCCTTCAGTCACAGCCCCCCAGACCCATGGGCTGCTCCTCTCTGCCCCTAAGCCAGTTCATAGGATGCTGATTTGCATGAGTCTCTCCAGGTCTGTCCTTCGCTCTCTCTTTCATGCCTGTGTTCTGGGAGCTTAGGAGCCCTGGGAGGCCAGAACCTTGATCCTTTTTCCTGGTATCTCTTATCTTACAATGTCCAGGCTGAGGGAGCTCAGTCCAGGCCACTGGATGGGCCACAGCTTGGGTAGCAGAAGTGAGCAGAAGGACAAGCAATTACCTGGTGAATTCAGGCAAATAAATAATTTGTTGGCCTTCTGGCTCCCCTGGTGTGCTGAATCCCTTTCATGTCTCTTTGGAGGGATTTTTTTTTTTGTCCATTAACCTCAATTTCCAGCAACCTGAGAGTTCCCACTGCACCCCTCCCAGATGGTGGAGTCCCGCCAAAGGGCCATTACTCTAGGACCTGGGGCAAAGGGTCAGTTGCCCTAGGCTCTGCCTCTGGTCTAAGGGACTAAGCCGACTGCTAAACAACCGAGAGGACCCCCTATTTTGATGCTCCTGTCGCCCTTCCCAGCACCCACTGGGCCAACCTCCCTCCACTGTCCCCAAGGCCTAGGGGTGGGGTTGGGGGTGGGTGGGTGGAGGAACCGTTTAGGGGCAGCTTTCCTAGTTGCTATAAATCAGCTTAGCTTTGCTGTTCTCTTCCCTCTTGCTTTACCTTTTGCCTGTTTTCTTTTAACCCTCTCTATGGGCAAAACACAGCCCCACGTGAGTGTGCCTAATTGAGGAATGTTAAGCCTTCCCATGCTGAGCTGGAAGTCAGCCTCTTTCAAAGCTGTCCACTGGGACGTACCCAGTGCAGGAGCTAAATATAGAAAGGGCTCCCTCCTCCCCCAGCCTCCCTCATCCTCTGTGGGCACGGGCACAGGCGAGAATCGATGCTACGCTTGGTGGCGACGGCAGGCTGCGTGACAGCCGCCTCTGCTTAGAGACCCTTATCTGCACCTGCCACCGATTGGCTCTGATAGAGCCCTGACATACTGGGGACAGGAAGTCACCATGGCGACCTCACACAGTGGAGCAGGGAGGAGACAGGGGCTTGACTCTGTGGAGGTAGATTCAGGGTGCACTTGGGCCACCACCCTCGTGGGCTCCCAACTGGCCAAGCAGGGATCATGTCCCTCTGCCCTGGCCACTCCAGGCCACCTGCAGAGGGGGCAGCCCTGTCAGTGACGGAGAGGGAGACAGGCTGTGTTATTCACGCCGGAAGTCCATGGCATTCTCAGAGAGCTCTTCCCCATGCCTCCCCAGAACACTGAGAATGGATGAATCAGTCCCGGCTCATCAGAGCCTTTCATGCTAAACCAGCCCAAATGACTGATTTAGAAACTGCGTGGTCTTGTTCTTTGAGTGGATTTCTGAGGCACACTCCAGAGCAGGCCCAGGTCTTCATTATCTCCATGCGCACCCTTTGATTAAGCATCTGTGACCACACAGCACTGTGTGCTGTACCCAAAGAGGTAGCAGAGCAGGAGACGCTGATGGGAGACACGCACCCAGAACACCCAGGCAGCAGGGAAATAATAACAACAACAATATCGCTGTACCAGCACTCAGCTGATCACCGCAGCCCTGTGAGGAACTGCTAGAATTCTAACTCAGTATGAGAATAGAGAGGCTCGGTGCTTTCACAAAGATCCCTGGTAAAGGGCAGAGTGGATGCACTCAAGTTTTCCAGCTCTGGTACCCGGTAAGGACACCTGGTGTTTACGAAACACTGGACCATGCGTCTGCAGCAACAGAACTCCTTGGGGGACAATCTTAAATGCAGATTTGTGGGTGTCACTCTGACCTGGAGATTCTGCTTCGAGAGGTGGAGGCTGGTATTGATCTGTCTTCAGGTGATTATGGCGTGCAGCCCTTCTGGGAGTCGTGTATGAAACCATCAATGCCTCTTTCAGGAGCCTTGGTGAGCACATGGTCCAGTGGGTCTCAGCCCCAGCAGGGCATCAGAATCACCTGGGCAGTTTAAAGGAACAGTAACGCCTGGGCCCTACCCAGGCCCTTTAAAGTAGAATCCTTCGTGCTGGGGCCTGGGCATGCCTGATCTTAGAAAGCTCCATGGGATTCTAATGTGCAGCTGGAACACTGGACCATGTGCCTGCAGCATCGGCCCCTGTATTTTGCAGATGAGGACCCTGAAGCTCTGTGAGAGGGAGTGAGTTGGATGAGCTGTCAGCAATCTCGTAACTACCTGGGTGGAGAACTGGGAGAACCCAAAGTTTTGACTTTCATTTCAAAGCTCTCTCTACACCTAAGCTCTGTGTCCTGGGGGCTGTGAGCCCCAGAGTAGCCACTGGAGTCCCATTCTCAAGGGTGGCGTACAATGGGAAGAGTATACTAATTTTCCTTTCCTAGACTCATTAGTTTGGAGACAGAGCTATCAGGCTGTGAAGGAAGGTAGAGACAGACACATGGAGCCTGATGCTTTAAAGTGCTTGTGGGGTGCAGAGACCCCCAGTCCCTGGGGTCAGCACTTGTGACTGTGAACACACCTGAACATCTGCACCACCTCCCCTGCCTGGAAAACAGCACAGAGTGTTACCTGGAACCATCTGGCCCATGTTGTAAGGACCATGTGAAGTTTCCCACTGTCCAGACCACTCCAGAAGAGGAGCTTCCATCCTTTCTGACCTCCTGCCATTTCGTGTCAGCATCAATTATTTGGCAGTTGTCATTTACTTGTAATACGTGACACCTAGAATCACTATATATATATATATATTTAAAATAAAACAAAATCTAACTACTTTCCTGTCTTATCAAGCCAAATAAGCAACTCGATTTTTAAATTTTGCCCTAGGCTGGACCTGGTTCTCTCTCAGGACACTGCTTCTTCTACCTTGCTTTTCCTCTCTACCCTGGGCTCAGAGATATCCCCTTGATCCCAACTTCTGGGGTTGGGGGATCAGGTTGTGCTGATCATTCATTCTTTCCTTATTCCAGATCTGCGCAAAAAGCATCCACTCCTTAATCCAGTCTGACCACAGCTATCAAGATGGATCCAAAGAAAACTAGGGAACCAGCTGCCCACTGTTTCCCAAGCTTCCCATGCTCTCCGGACTTCCATACTCCAACATCTCTGAAGCCTTTCTTGTCCCCCACACACCACACCTTTCTTCCCTCTAAGGTCTTGCTTTCACTGTCCCTGCAGATTAAAACACCCACTCCCCTCTTCTGGCTAACATTTCTCGTCCTTCAGGATTGGTCCAGAATTTGCTCAGTGGGATGACATCTTTACCCTCATTCCCTCCCTGCTGTCCCCCAATCCTGGGCTCCTGTTCCCATGTGTTCAGCCAGCTGTCGCAGCACCTGCCACACTTCATGCGGCACAAGTGTGCAGTAGAGATTGATGAACTGATCTCCATGAGAGAACAGACTTGTTGCTGGGGTGTGCTCAGGGAGTCCCAGATGTTGTCTTCAGATGCAGAAGAATTAGAAGGCAATGTTTTCTTTACGTGTGTATAAAATAACAAAGGGGAAGACTCTCAGACCATATCCTATTGGTATTCACATCTTGTGTGTTGCCCTTGTGTGTGGGCTGGACTTGTTGACTTGCTTCAACCTAATATGGCAGAAATGACTGTGACGTTCATCTTGGTGGCCTCTGTCTCTCAGATCAACTGCCCTTGGATCAGCTGTTAGCTGTCAGGACAAGAAGTAGGCCACATGGTGAGGAATGGAGACCAACCCACAACCATGTGAGTCAAGCTTTTAGGTGACTGCAGCTGTGGCTGACATCCTGACTACAATCACCTGAGGGTTCTTGAGCCAGAGGCACCCAACTAAGCCATGTCTGCGTTCTTAACCCACAGAAACTGTAAGATGATGAATGTTTGTTGTTTTGAGTAGCTAAGTTTTGGGGGAATTTTGTTACGCAGCAATAGATAGCTGATTAATATTTGTCCTTTGTATTCCTCCTATGTGCATATACACTGTGAGCATAGCACCTAAGAGGGCTTAGGACACGCCAGTGGACTGGAAAGGAAAGCTGTAGATCCTTCTCTTCTGGAGACTCTGTGCTAGGAAGCAGAGCCCTGATGAAGACAAGCAGCTTGCAGGTATTCTGTCTACCCCATAAAAGCCTGCTCAAATCCTAGCTCCTCTACCCACCTTTTAACCATTCTAATACTCACTGGATTCTGCCTCTCTGCAGTGTCTCCAGAACACACTGCCTGTCTTAGTAGTTCACTGTCTTTCTGCTTGAAATTCATTCATTCACTTACTCAACTAATATTTGTATGGACCAAGGACTATTCCCCACTGCAGAGGAGCCTGCAGCTCCCAATGCCGACATAATAGCTTCACTTGCACTGTTCCTTTTCCCTTGGTTTCCCTGAAAACACTCTGAGATAGGGCACTTCCTGCAGACTGCTGGACTCCCCACAACATCCAGGTCAGGTCAGCAATCACAAATACTTGATGACCAGAGAAAATGAAGACTTGCCCATCAAGTTTATATTTGTGTGGGATGAGACAAAAGAATGAGTAGCTGAGGGTTTTAAGAGTCACTCTTTTCCTTTCTCCCTTGGATATAGATCAAGATTTGACTGACATTTATTTAGCACCTATCATATGTCTGGAAAGCAGCTGGGCACTTTTCCATACATTAGCTTATTTAATCCTCACAAATCCTTGCTTGTGAGGCAAATATAATTCCCATTTACTAGTGAGTAAATCAAAGCTCAGAGAGGCAAAATAACTTGCTCCAGTTGCACAGTAAAAATAACAGCAAACCCTTTTGGAATGTTCTGAACAAACTCATTTAGTCCTCCTCCAGCCCAGACTGAGGCAAATAAATGTTAGGTAACTTGCCCAAGTTTACACTTGTAAGCTAGTAGGTGGCAGGGCCAGGAACAAAACCTGGGACTCTGACTTTAGAAGTCTTATTCGTAACAACACTAAGGGTTGTAGCAAGACTAAAATTCACAGTTAGGTCTTTGGACTGGAGTCCCCAATCTGTCACCCCCGCTCAGAAATGCTCTTTCCCAGTTCCTGCCCAGGCCCCCTCCCTCCACCCAACTTACTTCTCTCCTGTGTTCCAGTGACATTCCAATTTGATGATGAATTTGCTTCTCTTGAGTATTTCCTTGACTTAATTCAACACTTTTTTGGTCTCAAAAATGAATAAATCAGAACTCTTCTCCTATCATACAAATGTCACCCATTCCCTTCCCCAACTTTGTGGAGGTCTTGCTATTGAGGAGATGTGTATGAAAGGGAGAAGGAGTGGGGCAGACAAGAAAGGAATAAATAAAACTAAAGCAGCAAGGAATTTCTCATCTTGGAGGCTAAGTTCTGTTTCAAAATGAGTCCAAAACTCTGGTCTTGTGCCTTTTTTTTTTTTTTTTTTTTTTGTAAGACTGTGACAGTAGGAGAATAATGTGAGCTGGCAAGTAATAAATAGTTTTTACAGGCATCAGGTGGGAACTTAAAATTCAGAAGGCAGGATCCTCAATTCTGAATTAACTTCCTTTCTTCCTGGGCACAAGAAGGTCTATGTTTCTCTCATCTTCTCCCTGGCCCCACACACGCTCTTTCATGCAGTCAACATTCCTGCCCCACAATAGGTGTGATTGCATCCCATTATGTTGTCATGGCAACATCCACTGCCATCTGGGGGGTGGGGAGGTGGCAGTGGAAACAAATGAGTGGCCAATCAGGCTTTCCAGGAACGTCTCATCATGACACACTGCTCACTGCCAACTGCCGGAGCTGGGTGGAATAAAGATGAGTGCGCGAGGACCCTATTGAGGGGGGCGCAGTGAAGGTGCCCCGCCTAATCTCGGCCAAGGGATCGAGAGTCAGAGGGACATTTTGTCCATGTGAATGTCTCTTTGCTGACTGATGGGTTATTGATCAGCATGAGAAGGGAGAACCAAACAGCAAACGGTAACACAGAAAAAGCAAAAGGCCCTTCAAGGTGGTAATTGTCACGTGATACGTATGAAGGATACATGAGAGTTAGTTCTTTTCCGTGCCAAGATGGGCCAAAGATTACAGAACCTAGTGTCACCATGGTCATTGCTTCTTCCTTCCCCCCAGCCCAGAAACAGAAAAGGAAAGGTCCCATTATCAAGACCTCCAAGGACAAGAACCAGTGAAGCCTGGTAACAAATACACTATGCTTGGAAGATCTGCCAGTTAGCAGCTATGTGGGCTCTCTGCGGTTAACATCTCTCAGCCCCGTTTTCACCTTTATGAGATGGGGATTATAATACCACATCCTTTGTAGGGCCATTGTGAGGAGTGAGTGAGCTAATGCATGCTCACCTCATGGTAAGAACTCCATAGGTATTAGCCATTACTATTCCAACGGATCACACACACTCAGCGCCACCCAGGATGATGCCACTGCAGTGTCTCCCTATCTCCCTACCTTAGGTTCTACATTCTGGGGAGCAAATGCAGCAGGAATATATTTTCAGTGGCCTGGAAACCACAGCTGTAGCCTTTGGCCGGAAGAACCTCCCAAACTCTCTAGGTGGGAGCAAGCCATTGCCTCCCTCTCAGAGGACCTGGTGGAGAGAAGGTTGACAGCTTGGCATTCCTCTGTAGAATGGCTTTTGACTTTGCACTGCCATCCACAGAAGAGCTCCCTAACCTCACCCGAGGGCACGGAATGGCCTTTCCTTAAAGGTGAAGCACAGCATCATTCTCAAGTGCCTTTGCAAATGTACGTGAACAATCTCTCAAGGCTCAGATCAAGAAGTCTCCAGCTCACACTCCTGTCCCAATATCCAATGCCCGACATTGAGCCCCTGGGGCTTTCTGATCAAGAGCGGGGAGGACAACCAGCCAGAGCAGGCAGCTGAGGTCGACTGGAGTAATTAATCCTAAAGGTTACTGGTGCCTGTTCCGCTGGGGAGCAGGAATCCAATTACCCACAGTGACAGCAGCTTAGTCCCTGGGGAGATACTCATCGGCGGAGCGGCCGACGACCTGTCCACCTGAAATCTTCCTGACGAGCAACCCCCAGCTCCACCCCCTTCACTTCCTCCACACACCCTAGTCAGGCACAGACCTCAGCTAACCGGGACATTGCCCAGGCCACACTTCCTGGGTTGTGGTGCAAAGGAGTGAATTCTGGAAGACTGGACCAGGACAGCTTCTGGAGGTCTCGTAACAAGAACCCATTTCCCCTGTAGAACGAAGACCGAACTGGTCATTTACCCAGGCTGAGCCAGACCTATATGATACATCAAAAGCAGAACAGAAAGAAAGGGAATGAGAGAATCCAAATGAGTTTATTTGTCCATTAAATAAATAAGCAAAATTATGCAGATGTGGAAATGGGCATATAATTTTTAATCAATTGCTCTGGCATCGTCGTGAACAGACCTATGGTACTGGATGAGGGGACCGCTGAGAGATAATTCTTTCTGGCTCCCTTTCCATCAGCTTCCCAAAGAATGTAGGTTAGGAAGCGGGGAGTGGTCTATGCCAGATGACCTTCTTGCTTTTTTTATGTGGCCCTGACTCTGACTAAGATGGGCTCCTACTTCTAGAATTTATTCCCTGGACAAGAGTGAAAAAGTGGCCAAGTCTTTTGCATGGCTACCACCAGGGAAAGGAATTTGACTTTTGTAATGCAAATTTACTTCCTGGCTTGAAAGTACATGATTAAAATGATATGTTTCAATGTGGGAGCCAGACAGCAGATTTGGTATTAGAAGGCAGCAGCTGCTGCTTACACACAGGGGTGTCTGCAAGGTAGACGGAGGAGTAGGTAAAAAAGTATTTGTTGGGGCCTAGAGACCCTAGGACTTGCTAATCAGAATGGACCATTCAGGTGCACTTATATAAACCTAAACACAACCAGGGTGTAGTATAAGAAAAGCTGAGCACCTTCAAATTGGTCATTTAATCATTCAACAATATTTATTGAGTACCAAATCCATGTACCAGCTGCTGTATATGGTTATATAGCAGCGAACAAGACAGACTTAGTGAAGACTGCTGACCAGGCCTCAAATTCGGACTCCACCACTCAAGAATAATGTCATATTGGGCACATTGCTTAATCTCTCTGTGCCCCCAGTTTCCTCTAAAACAAGGATAATGCAAGTGCGTATTGCCACCTCTGCTTTCAGCCATGATAAAAAGAACTGGATTTACCTTTCTCTCTTAAACAACTAGAAAGTCATACAAAATATATGAAATAAATATTTTCAAACATTGGACAAAAGGCAACACAGGACTATGATCCTTGAGAGAGGTGAATCAAATGAGAGACCCCTACAATTTCTCTACCCTACTGCCTGCATTGAATTTCCAGGCTGCAGCACAGGGAAGGGGAACCCAAACAGAGCCCAGAATTCTTCGAGTTCAAGATGACTGAGGCAGCTAGAATGTGCAGGCACAATGCCAGAAAGAGTTTTGGCTATCTGAAAGGGGATCCACTTAAAGAGCTCTGGCAAAATACGGATTTTCACATACAAGGAACGAAACTCCATAAGGCTGGAGAAAGAACCATCGCAAAGCACTAAGCCAAATGATTTCCAGAGCTGGGAAGAGTTCATATTCCCAGGTGAGAATGAACAGACTTCATGATACAGTTGTGTGCTGCATAACAATGTTTTGGCCAATGCCAGATGGCGTATAAGATGGTGGTCTCATAAGATTATAAAGGAGATGAAAAATTCCTATCACCTAGTGACACAGTGACATCACAGTCATCTTAACATTGTAGTGCAATGCATTACTCACATGTTTGTGGTGAAGCTGGTATAAACAAACCCACTGTGCTGCCAGTCCTATGAAACCATAGCACATATAATTATGTACAGCACACAATACTTGATAATGATAATAAGTGATCATGTTATTATTGGTTTATGTATTTACCAGTTACTGTTATTTTAGAGTGTCCTCCTTCTATGTAGGAAAAAAAAGAAAGTTAACTGTAAAACAGCCTCAAGGAGGTCCTTCAGAAGGTATTCTTGAAGAAGGCATTGTTATCATGGAGGACGGTGGCTCCATGCATGCTATTGCCCCAGATGACCTTCCAGTGGTACAAGATGTGGAGGTGGAAAACAGTAATCTTGATAATCCTAACCTGATGTAGGCCTAGGCTAACGTGTGTGTTTGTGTCTTACTTTTTAAAAAAGTTTAAAAATAAAAAACCCCAAAACCCCCTTTTTTACAATAGAAAAACTTATAGAGTAAGGATGTAAATAAATATTTTTATAACTGTACAATGACAGTGTATTTGTGTTTTAAGCTGTTACTGGAAGAGTCAAAAAGTTGCAAAAATTAAAAAGTTTCTAAAGCAAAAAAGTTACAGTCAGCCAAGGTTAATTAATTTATTATTGAAGAAAAAACAATTTTGTAGTATAGCCTAAGTGTACAATGTTTATAAAGTCTATACTAGTATACAGTAATGTCTCAGGCCTTCATATTCACTTACCACTCACACAGACTCACCCAGAGCAACTTCCAGTTCTGCAAGCATCATACCTGATAAGTGCCCTAATACAGGTATAGCATTTTTAATTTTTTATACTATATTTTTACTGTACCTTTTCTATGTTTAGATACACAAACAATTACCATTGTGTTATAATTGCCTACAGTATTCTATACAGTAATATGCTGTACAGGTTTGTAGCCTAGGGGCAATAGGCTATACCATATAGCCTAGGTATGTAGTAGGTTATACCATCTAGGTTAGTGTAAGTACACTCTATGATGTCTGCCCAACTAAATTGCCTAACAGTCCATTTCTCAGACTGTATCCCCATTGTTTAATGATGCATGATTGTATACAAAGCAACAAGTAGGGTCCTCAGAAAGGCATCACATTCACGGTGAGGCTAAATTAGCCCTAGACAAAAGGCAGTGCCAGACTTACCCTAAGAGATCTTAAAGCGAGCCCTGAAATAATCAGACTGATTCCAATTAGCTTAACTGTATACCAGAACAAAGTACAACACTCTTTAAAGGAATACAAAAAGAAAAGAAATCAGTGGCTATAGTAGTAAAATTAACTATGTCTAGCATCTAATAAAATAGGGCTAGGTGCAGTGACTCATGCTTGTAATCCCAGCACTTTGGCTGAGATAGGACTATCACTTGAGCCCAGGAGTTGGAAACCAGCCTGGGCAACATAGGGGGACCCTATCTCTAAAATAAGCTGGGTGTAGTGGTGTGCAGCTCTGTTACCAGCTACTCAGGAGGCTGAAGTGAGAGGACTGTTTAAGCCTGGTAGGTCAAGGCTGCAGCAAACCATGATAGTGCCACTGTACTCTACTCTGGGCAACAGAGCAACACCCTGTCTCAAAACAAAAAACAAGAAACAAAAACAAACCCCACAAGGTATGCAAAAAAGAAAAAAATAATAACTAATAAGCAGGAGAAAAATCAATCTTTAGAAAATGACTCAGAAATGACAGCGATAATGGAATTAGCATACAGGAATGGTAAAACTACTATAGCCAATATACTATATGCTCAAGAATTTACAGAAAAACATGAACATGATAAAGATTAAAAAAGGAAGACAGAAAAGAGACCCCAATAAAACTTAAATAAATGACAACATACAATAACTGAAATAAAAATATAATAAATGAGATGAACAGATACATCAAAAGGATCAGTAAATTTGAAGAAATAGAAGTAGAAAATATCCAAAATAAAGCAGAGAGAGAAAAAAGATTGAAAAAAGAAAATCCTTAGCATCAGTGACCTGTAGGAAAGTAACAAATCATCTAACATATATGTAACTGGGGTCCCCAAAAAGAAGAGAAACACAGAAGAAATATTTTAAAGAAATGGTCAAAAGCCTTCAGAATTTGGTGCGACTTATAAACTAACTGATCCAAGAAAAAGGCATTGAATTCCCAGTAAACACCAACCCTACCAAGGCAATGATAACCAAATTGCTGAAAACAAGTGATAAAATCTTAAAAGCAGCCAGTGGGAAAAGGACATTGCACAAAAAGGAAAGACAAAGTGGCAGACTCTTGTCATAAATTATGCAAACCAAAAGACAACAATGGCCTGAGGTACTGAAAAGGAAAAAAACCTGCCAACCCAGAATTCTACATCAAGCAAAAATATCAATCAGAGATGAAAGCAGAATAAATACTTTTTCAGATCAAAGCTGAGATAAGTCATCACTAGCAGATTTGCCTGTAAGAAATTTTAAAGGAAGTTCTCCAGGAAAAAGTAAAATGAAACTAGTATAAATCTGGATCTACACAAAGGAATAAAAAGCACTGGGAATAGTAGATATGTGGGTAAATTGCAACAAATTTTGTACTTATTTTTGAAGTCTCTTTAAAAGTGTTAACTGTTTAGAGCAAAAAATTTTCACTGTATTGCTGGATTTATAAAATGTAGAGGTAAAATATATGACAATTATATCACAAAGGACAAGAGGTACAAAATTGAATATATAAGTTTTTTTATAGTATACATGAAGTGGTATATTATTAGAAGGCAGACTTTGATATGTTAAAATGTATATTTTAAATCGTAGAGCAACCACTAAAAAATAAAAGACATATGGATAATAAGCCAGCAATGGAGATAAAGTGAGATCATAAAAAATAGTCAGTTAATACAAAGTAAGGCAGAGAGGAAAACATGAACAAATTACATATGAGACAATCTGAAAATAAACAGCAAGACAGTAGACTTAAACTCAATCATATCAATAATTACATTAAGTATACCTAGCCTAAAAACTTCAATTAAAAAGCAGAGATAATCACATTGGATTTTTTTTTTTTTTTAAAGCAAGACCTAACTATGTGCTGTCGGCAAGAAACACACTTTAAATATGAAGACACAAGTGTGTTAAAAGGAAAAGAACAAAAAAAGATATATCAGGAAAAAACTGATTAAAACAAAACTGGAGTGACTATATCAGACAAAGTAGCCTTTAAAACAAGGAATATTACCAGGGATAAGAGGGATTTTACAATGAAAAAGGGATCAATTAAAAAAAAAAAAACGTAAATGTACATGTATTTATTGATAGACTTCAAAATACATGAAGCAAAAGCTGATATAAAAAAAAGGAGAACTAGACAAAACCACACTTACAGTTGGAAATTTAAGCATTCTTGTCTAATTGATAGAAAAAGTAGACTAAAAATCAGGGCGGGTGTAAAAGACTTGAACAATCCCATCAACCTCCTCAATCTAACTGACATTACTAGAACACTTTAACCAACAACAGCACAATCCACATTGTCTTCAGGTACATATAAATCACTGGCCAAGATAAGACCATATTCTAGACTATAAAGTCTTAATATATTGTGATAAAATGAAATCATATAGTCTTTAATTTGACCATACTAGAATTAAACTAGAGATAGAAAATGAAAAGATACCTGGAAAATCCTCAAATATTAGAAGATTAAATAATGCACTTCTTAAAAACCCAGGAGTCAAATTTAAAAATCACAAGGGAAATTAGAAAATATTTTGAACTGAAAAAAATGACAGTATACCAAAGTCAATGGTATGTAGTAGCTAAAAGTGCTTAGAGATAAATTAATGGCATTAAATGTTTATACTGGAAAATAACCAAGTCTCAAATCAATGATCTAACCTTCTACTTCTACCTTAAGAAACTAGGAACAGAAGAAAACTAAAACTAACGTATGCAGAAGGGAAAGAATAATGAGCAGAAGTCAATGAAACAGAAAAGCAAAGAGAAATTCGATCAAACCAAAAGCTCTTTCCTTAAAAAGATGAATAAAATTTAAAAACTACCAGACTAATCAAGAAAAAAGACAAGATCACCAACATAAGACATGAAAGACTGAACATCATGACAGCTTTCACACACATCAAAAAGATAAGAGAATATTATAAACAACTTCATGCCAGTAAGTGTGAAAATTTAGACAAAATGGGGAAATTATTTGGAAGACACCAGCTACCAAACTACCAACACTCAAGAAGAAATAGATAACTGGAATAGCCCTATTATCTGTTAAATAGATTGTATGTCTAGTTAAACCTTTCCACAAGTAAAATTTCAGGTACATGTGGCTTCATTGATAAATTCTACTAAACATTTAGGGAAGAAATAATATTAATTCGATATAAATTCAGTGTGATTTATCATACAATAGACTAAAAAAGAAAGGCCATATGATCATCTCAATAGATGTATAAAAAGCTTTTAACAAAATATGATGCCTATTTATGACTGGAAAAAACCCTACAGCTAACATCACACTTAACGGTGAAGACTCAATGTTTTCTCCCTTGGACTGATAACAAGGCAAGAATGTCTGCTTTCATCATTTCTATTTACCATCTCATTCAACATCGTATTGAAAATCCTAGCTGGTACAATAAGGCAAGAAAAAAATTTAAAAAGGATACAAACTGGAAATAAGTTAACACTGCAGGCTCCATGCTCGTCCATGTAAAAGTATCCCACTTCCTAGGGAAGGCATAATGACTGAATTACAAGGACTGAGCTACAAGTATGTGGAGTGCTTAGAATAGTCCCTGGCACCTCAAAAGTGCTCGGTAAATGCTCACTATTGCTGTTAATTCAAATGATTACAGAACAGAACTGAGACCATATAATGGGGATCTATCCATTGATGGAGGAGGTTGTGAGAAATGTCTACTTGCCTCTGAAGCACCAGACGCTCACGCCCATGTGGGAATGAGGGAGGGACACTGGAAGACAGGGGGAAAAAATGAGCCCTTACATTTGTACTTCTCCATCAAAGGCCACTAGGACTCCAAATCTCATATAATCCTTTAATGACCGTGGGAAGGGACAGGGCAGGTAGAATTATCTTCATCCTAAGGACAGGGGAACTAAGGTAAAGAGCCATAGACCTGTGCAATACCAGGACTAGTCCTGAGGTCTTCATCCCAGACCACTGCACCTTACACTACACCATTCTTCCTTTCCACAGGACAGGTCTCAAAACAGGGTGCTTCCCTGCTTCTGAAGACGGAATTGAATGGGCGCATTTATGAGAAGGCTGGCCCAGAACACAAGTGCACCTTGATAAACAATGGTAGTCTATGAGGCACTGGGAATCCAGGATCCTGGGGATTTGCCTCTTTGCTTTTGTGAGGTTGTCTGCATATTTGGCAGAGTTCACACAGTGAGGCTCCTAGAAGACTAAAACTTAAAATACCCAAATCCAATTGTGGCACATAATAAGTGCTCAGTAAATGTTTACTTAGAAACTCTAATCTGACTGGAGCCCAGGGAAGATGCAAGTGGCTTACATTTAATGAAATAAGCGTGCACAAGAAAACCACTTTGTAAACTGTAAAACAATGTACAAACACTGATGTCAATGCTAGCAGTTGTGTGAGAAGACAATGAGATCTAAAAAGGAAGACCTGAGCAAACTGTCATTTGGGTGAGTGTAGGAGCAGAGCTGGGAAGAGACCTGGAAACTTGAAAAATAGAGTTTACAAAGCATGTAGTAAATGAATTGACGGGCATAGGGCTTGGGGAGAGAAGCAGGCTTCTCCAGCATCTCTTAAGGACTTTTCAGCACTGTGCCACGTGCTAGAGAGACAGAGATGAGAAGACACAGTCCCACCACTAGCCAGCTCATGGCCTTGTGGGGAGCGACAGGCACATAGAGACCCTCCACACGCTATAGTGAGTGCTGGGATGGCAGTAAGTCCATGGTGCTTTGGGGACACAGAGTATTTGGGGAAGGGGAGAGGGGAGTTGCTAGTGAGAACAGAAAAGAGCGGTGATAGAAAGTCGTTGTAATATGAAACTGAGGGGCTCAATGGAGCCCAAATAAAAAACAAAAACAACTTAATTTCTTTTGTTGCCCAAAGGAAGGATAGGAAGTACTTTTCCAGGCTGGAGGCAGGGAATGATGAACCAGGAAGTACAACTAGGGATGATGAAGCAGGCTTTTGAGTCATGAGATTATTTTTCTGGGCATGGGTTATACCCTCAAGCTTTTGTCACTTAACGAATGTTAACATGATTTTTTTACATCTTAAATGGCCGTGTGTAGAAGCCCCTGTAGGGGAGGGGCGGCTGAGGAAGGGTGAAGAGGGGAGCTGTCCAAGCAATGGCTGAAGAAAGATGAGAAAATCACATGAGAGGACCTGGTGCTGAGCTCCGCTAGCCCCAGAGCCTGAGCTCGGGGCATCATTTCATCCCTGGGGCGCCTTTATTCATTAATTCATTCAGCAAAAATGTCTTGAGTACCTACTATGTGCCAAGCACTGTTCCAGATGCAGGGAATGGAGCAGTAAACAAAGGACAATCCTTGGCCTCAATATACTGGCATTCTAGATTGGGTCGACAGATAGTAAACAAGCATACAAGTAAATGAACAAGATAAATATAGGTAATGATAGGTGCTATGAATTAAGTAAGAAAGGGTAACGGGACCAAATGGAGGCTGATGGTGGGCACACAGCTGAGGTGGGTGGCAGCTTTAGGTATGGGGTTCAGGGAAGGCCTCTCCAAGGGTGTGACCTTTGCCTGGGACCTGAATGATAACAGCAAGCCCTGAGATGATGTGGGGGAAGCAGAAGAAACAGGTGGTGCCACAGTCCTGAGACAAATTCAAGGACTGTAAAGAAGGTCAGAGGAGCTAAAGCCCTGAGGGCAAGGGGGCATGGTATGAGACAGGTTAGGAGAGGAGGCAGGGTCTCATGGGATAAGGCCTGGAAGGCCTTGGGATTTCATTCTAAGTACCTCAATTTGTCCCTTACCAAAGTGGTCCCTAATCCAGATTGAAAGATGTTCCCGAAGCAGGCCGGGCAAATTTACACATGAACAAATACAAAAATCTCACAACTTAAAGTTCTTTCAGTCAAACCTGTGCTGGAGTCCCCTCAGCAACAGTCTTACCACAGGATAACCTCACCTAAAACTGGAACCCAGTCCCTCCTGAGATGGCATCTTGGGACTGTTAGGACTTGAACTGATTTGAAACAGGTGCCACCCATTTCTCCAGGCTCTAAGCAGCATCTGAATGGATGGCACTGCCCTTGACGGGGCCAGTCTGGATGGAGGGAGATGAGGAATGTTTCAAAGGTATCATTAGGAACTCAGGTTGCCGCTATAACATCTCCCTCTCGTCTCTATGTCTTACTCCTCCTTAGGCACAGGCAATGAAGAACAGCTTTGCCCCCAGGACACTGGACCAATGACCACCTGATGCCCTGGGGAACATAAGGGAGTGGGAGAGAACCCCACCTAGCCCCTCCAGCTGGTAGACAAAATGGAGGCCTCCACTTCCTGCCAATGTTCCATCTGGAGAAGGTCATGCAGACCCTGCACTCACAATCAACTGGGCAGAAGCAAGCCCTTGGGGAGGGCAGGGCATGCAGCTGCGTGGGCGCCATCTGCACGTGAGTCCTGACCTGGGGGAGGAGAGGTCGTCTTCCTACAGCCCGACCTCACACATTCCTTCAGCATCTCTGGGAAATAATCACACTCCCCGCACTGAAGGAACACAGTCAACAGATTCTGGTTTCCTAGATACGCCAGTGGCTTCTAAAAATAGCCAGGCAATGACAAAGCAAATTGGCATATGGACTGCAAATAATTCCAGTACCAGCTTGCTTGGCAGCACTCAAGCCTCCCAGTGCTGGGTGCTTCCTCCTCTTCCCTCCCGTTTCTGAAACAGTCTCTTGTTGCTGAACACCCCAGGCCAAATGTGAGCAAAGGGGCAGCTGCAGCCCCTGTGGTGGGTCCAGCCCAGGGCTGGTGCACTCAGCTGGGCTGAAGCCACTCTGGGCTCCTCCTACTTCCCTCCTCATCCACTCCACATGCTCCGCGGCTCCACACTCATGCTGAAGGTCCACTGCTAGTCAAGCCACCGGGAGCTCTGTGTGTGCTCCAGCACTCCCAAGCAACCAACATCTTCCTTTTTGTAACCAAGATGGGGCTGCCTTGACCTTCTCACTCCAGGACTCCTCTTCTGGGGAGAGGGCACTGTCCACGGTACCTCTTACTTTGACTCAATCCCTCTCCTGGCCCCAGCAAGGAGTCTTTGCAAAGTATCCTCTTTATCTGAGCTTCTTCATTCTCTACACCCTGCGTATGGTTGTGTGCAATGTGCCGGGCTTTGTGGCGGGCAGCATACCCAGCAGTGGGAATTCCAGGAGGAAAAAGACAGGTCTGTGGCTGGAAAGAGTAAGGAAAACTAACATGATTGAACTCCTACACTTAGCCAGCCACTCTGCTAAGTGAGCCTCACAAGTTGTCTCATTTATTTCTCATTCAATCTCTATAGTGACCCCATGATGTAGAGATTCTTATTGTCTTCTTAACTCTGTAAACCAATTGAGGAAAGCAGCTCCAAGGAGTTGAGTAACTTGTGCAAGGGTACAGCTGAAAAATGTGTAGCTGGAATTTGCGTTTACAGCTGTACAGCAGAAGGGCCCTCAAATCTCTTCCATGAAACCACAGCAGTTCCCTCAAGCAGCTTATTCTTCAATGGAGCTTGGGTCAGGGCCAGGCGGTTAACAGACCCCATCTCAGAGAATGCAAGAGGCTTTTGAAAGGACCATTTACAGAGGTAGAGGCATGATTATGGGGACCAGCAAGAGGTGCTGAGGCACCCAGGGACTAGCAATGGCAGAAAGCTGTGTCTACCCCAGGCCTGAAAGGGCAGGGGAGGGAGTAGGGATGAGGGGCTGCCCAGCAGCAGGGCCAATCATGAGGAAGTGAGGAGAAAATACCTCATGCCTCTCCCTTGCCACCTTTAGGTCTCCTTCTGGCACCTCCCACAGGCTGAACTCAACTGGATGCCAGGCATAAGAGAGGATTGGGGATGCAGTACAAGTCTCCCAACTGTTCCAAGTAATGTTTTCTCTTTTCAGTGTCATCAACCACCTGATTTCTCCCAGGCCTTTGTTAGGAGGAATCACCACTGATTTTCATGCTTAAGTTTTTTCATTGCATGAAAAAAAAAAAAAAAAAAAAAAAAAAGCTGAAAGGGGTACCCTGGCCTTGCCTTTTCTAAAACTGTTAGGAAGATCAACAGGATAAACCAGGGGTCTCAGCTCCTGGGGAGATAATGTGGATGCCTAAATACAAGGTATCCCAGTGGTGGGGATAACAGGAACATGTTTATGGGTAAGCAGCGATGTAAAAAATTTTAAAGCTACTGCGACAGCCACGGTGTTCTCTTCTCAAGGCAGCTAAAAAACTCACTCTGCAGACATTTCTGTCTCCAACGATTTGTTGCCTTGAAGCCGAAGAATGCTTCTAGGCAGCCCTAATTTGTCCAAGATGAACACAAGAGAGGCGATGCCATTATGAACCCATGGCCACAGGCGGCATCTTTAATTCATGAGCAGGGCGGCATTGGCAGGAGAAAAGGAAGGGAGACATTAAGAGGAACTGCCTTGAGTCTCTGCCTTGGACTCAAGGTAAAACTGAGATTCTAGCCCATTCCAGCGCAGCTAAGTGGTTTCAATTTGTGTTTGAGGGAGGGTGACACGGCTATGGTCAGGACAGGAGGGGTTCTTCCCGCACTCTTCCACCTGGTGGAAGTTCCACCAGCAGTTACTGCTGTACTTTTATTCATTCATTCAACAAATGTTTACGGAGTACAGTACAGCATTTAAGAGTAAGCTCTTCTGAGTCAGAAAGTCTAGGTTCAAATCTTGCTCCTTACTAGCTGTGTGACTTCAGGAAAGATGCGTATCCTCTCTGTGCTTAAGTTTCCTCTCTTTTAAGCGAGGATAAGATTAACAGCATTTATATCACAGGTTGTTAGGAAGATTAATTCAGTTAACACATGTAAGGGCTCTGAACAGTACCCGGCGTATAGGAAGCATGGTGGAACCTTGCTAGACACACTTTGGCTATGCAGTGAGATTTGGATTTGTGTTCTGCATCTAGCGGTTAGCAGCTGTGTGATTTCAGGCAAGTTACCTGACCTTTCTGAGGCAGAGTTGCCTCATCTATAGGAGAATAATAGTCTCTGTTTTATATGGTAGTTGTAAGAATTCAATGAGATGGCAATGTATAGTATTCAATAAATATTGACTGTCTCCTCTCTTTTGATAATGACCCCGCCCTTAAGGCTAATGTCTGGGGATAAACCAGGCACACACATTCAGATGTGATCATCCCTGCAGGCTTTGAGTGACTACTGGAACACCAGTGAGGAGGTCTGGTTCTAACCTGTCCTCATTATCTGTGTGACCATGTGCAAATTGCCTGACCTCTCAATCTCAGTTTCCCAATCAGCAAAACGAAGGGGTTGGAATATATGGCTTCTAAGGTCCCTTACAGCTTGAGGCACATTCTCCCAGACCCTCTGGACTTCTGCCCAGACCTAGTCTTGAGAACCAGTGTGGGAGAGTGGAGAGGACACGGCTTATCAGAATAGATACGGGTGGCATCCTAGGTACCTGGTGGCCTAGCACAGCTTCAGACACACCCAGAGGTGGTTTCCTGCCTGCTTCCCTTGCCAGCACAGTCATTACTATCTGATTCCTCAATACAGGGTTGAGGCTGAAAAGCGGAGATGTGCCCCCAGATTGCCCTATACCCTTCTTCCTGTGCCCCATCTTCTCCAAAGTGACTTCCTCTGGTTCTCCAACAAGCTCAGGGCATCTATCCTGCTGAAGCTTCCAGGCTCAGGACCCCGATAGGTGGTTGTGCCTAACCTGAAATTTTATAGAAGCATCCAACCTGGGCAGCTGAGCTGGTGAGAGGGAGTGCGTGTGACCTTTTCACTTTTGTCTCCAGGATTCTAATCTCCGGTGTTATAACACCTGGGTCAACATCTTGGAAATTTATTTCTGTACTGCCAGCTAAGGAAGCTGCACACGTTTCCGTCTCAATGAAAAAACCAGTAGGGCCCTGCTACCTCATCTGAAGCTCTAAGCTCCTCAGCAGAGGTGCAGTGCAGGGGCTTCATGCACAGGGTGCTAATGGTCAGTTGACTTGGGGCCACCACACTGGTAGGTAAATGACTCCGTACCTTACTCCTCCTCCTGAAGGCAGTGGGGTGGGTAGAAATGCCGCTTCAAGCACCACCGTGCAGAGGGGATGGGGCAGAGGGGATGGGAGTGTCTGATCACTGGGCAAATGACATGGCTTAGGACTTCAATCATGCAGGAATTCAGGAGTTGTTCCTCCAATGTGCCCATGGGCCAGGACCACCAGCACAACCCTAACTAGGACCCGCAGTCACAAGCAGATGACTCATGGCAGCACAGGCCACAGAGAATTGTGCACTGCACTCTACCGCCCTCCAACTATCCACTCATAACCGCTCCGCATTCACCAAGCACCTGCGTGCCAGGCACTGAGTGTGAGACCTCAGAAGCAAAGGTGAACAACATGAGCAGCCTCCCTCTGAAGACTTCCTAGCCTGGAAGGGGAAATTATGGAAACATGAACAAATAATTATGATAATGTGCACTAAGTGCTGTAATACGGCTATAAAGTGGTCCCTGAGCAATAAACATGATGCTCAGCGACCACAGGAGATTCTGGAGAACGTGAGGCCCTATAGAACACTCTGTTGAGAGAAGCAGAGATGGAGCTTCATCAGGCCTGCACAGGTCATCTAAAAAAGCATTTCTAGCTCCCACTTTAGGCAGTGAAGTTTTTATTTGTTAACATGTGTAGGAGACCAAGTCACAGGCTACAAGCTTGGGCTCAGGGGTTATCCAATGGCACAGCAGGGCAGAGCCATCCCAGCACAATAGCTAAAGGTCCCCTGTACTGAGAAAATGCCTCCCTCCCAGGACTTTGTCAGCCTGAAGGGCCAGGGCAAGGGTGCCCTTGGATGGTCTTAGTTTAGGAGGAGCAGAGGTCAGGGCTGCCACAGCTCAGGGCTATTTCAGGACACTTAAGACATAAACGCCTGGCTTGTCTTCCCTCCAGACGCTGGCTCCCTTGCATCTGACTCTTTAATTTCCCTGGAGAGGAAAACATATTGCTTCTGGCTATGACCCTGAGAGGGACAAGAGCATCCTCCTTTCTGACTGCTGTCTCCTACCTGGGAGGGAAGCCAGACCCTGCATGTGTATCCACTCTGTAAGTGGACACTTCTGAGACAGGGATCCGTGGAGCCAGCCCAGGAGTCTTCAAATGAAGGCGATTGCTGCTCTCATCTCCACATCGTGGGCCACCCTACCTATCCAGGGACTAGCATTAAAAGTTTGGGTGATGCTTCAGACCTCACCTCAAATGCCCCCTTTGACCTCTGTGGTCAGCTGACTGCCAGGGTACCAGGCAGGACAAAGAAGAAGCTGGCTGGCCTCACTCCCCACACCTAGGCTGCCCATGGCCCTTGCTGCTGGCACAGGCTGCCCTGGCATTCAGCAACCCCAGAATGTGTGTCCATGTTGTGCCAGGTACTATGAGATAGATGCATTGAACACGTGGATTTGCTGTACATGGGTTAATTCATTTTCACAAGACTGTTTCTGTTGTACAGATGAGCACTGAGGGGTTATGGGACTTGCTCAAGGTCACTCAAGCTAGCAAGTGGCTGGGCTAGGATTTAAACCCTAGGAATATGATTTTAGAGCCCAAGTTCTTACCTACTGCATCATTCTCACCTGAATTCCTCATTTACCTTTGGAAGCATCACAATGTCCTTTTAAAAGAGCAGTTTTAGTGGTTAACAGAGCAGGTTCTGGAGTCAGACACAAGGAGACCTGGGTTCTAACTCTGTGATTTTGGGAAGGTCACTTAATCTCTCTGGGGCTCGGTTTCTTCATCTGTAAAATGGAACAAGAACACCTGCCTTCAAGGAGGTAAAAATGGAATAACGTACTCAGCACACTGAAGCTCTCATGGGCAGTTAGTCATGCGCTTTCTTCTCTTGTTACGAGTTCAGTGTTTGTGACAAGAGTTCCTGCCCATGTGGTTTATCAGGCCCTCCTCCCATTGAAAGCTGGGGTGTGGCGGCTAATGGGTCTGGCTCTGATGTAAATTGGAAAAAGGACCAACCCCCCCAATATGGGATAAAGGATGGGCTTCCAGGGACAGTACACAGGGCCCAGGCATCCTTCCTCACACGCCATCCTCTTTCCCAGCCTTAGTATCCTTCCCCTCCCCACTGATCACAAAAATGCCTTCTTTGCCCAATTATTATACATACTAATCACTTCCATTTATATGCCTAGCTTACCATTTATTCCTAATTATTGTGCAGTTCAGAAACAATCATGCCTACCATCAAGGATGTATCAGGATAACTTTGCAGTGAATTTTACTTAACTTCAATACCAAACGGTACGTGTGTGATTCATTCCATAGTTTGTGGTGCCTGTGGCATAAGAGCTCCCTAAACTAAGTTGGGAGACATTAGGGTAGGCCACACTGCACTGGATGATGGTACATAAGAACAACTGTGGAAGTAACAGCAGCAGTAGTAATAGCTGCAATTCATTGAGCGATTAGGTACTGGACATTTCAGCATTTCTATACATTATATCATTTGAACTATATAGCCATCCTCTTATTAAAGATTAGGCGAGGCACAGTGGTTAAGTAATGCATCCAAGGTCACCCAGCTGGAAACTGGCAGGCCTGGGGTTCAAATCCAGGCATGTCTGAGTCCTGAGCCTGACCTCCATCACCTCACAGGTGCTTGTCCCGTAGAAGGGTGCAAGGTGAGCCCTGGTGGTGGCAGGGAGGGGCTTGGAGGCCATCCAGTCCATTCCCCTCGTTCTCAGGGGAGAACACTGAGGCTAGAGTGGGGAAGTGGCTCGCCCAGGCCTGCAGGGCCGGGTGAGGACAGACCAGGATAAAGCCCTGCTTCTCTCAGTGCCTGGCTTTCCCTTCAGCACTGCAGGAGGCAGCTGCACTGGGGACAGAGGCAGCGTCTCTGAATTCTTGTTCATCGCTGGGGGCTGATGCAGGCAGCTGCGCGCCTCACTGCTAGATCGTCAGCCTGGTCAAGAACAGCAGTTTGCTCTCATTCTTGAAAGCTGACCTGCTTTAGGAAGTGCTCCCTTTGGAAGATGCCTGGTCTCTTCCCCTTCTGTCCTTTTTTCTTTTTTTTTTTTTTCTCTAAACCTGCATCTCCCTTCACTCCTTCATTTATCTTCCCTCAAAAGGCAACTGCTAGCATTAACTGAGTACTTACTAGGGGCTGATTATGGTGCTAAGTGCTTTTTTCCACTTAATCCTCACAATACCTCTGTGAAGTAGGAACCACCATTATCTCCCCATTTGCTAGCTAAGGACTCTGAGGCCCTGAGACATGAGATATGGGCCCTAAGTCACACAGCTGGGAATGTCAGAGCACAGATTTAGAGCCAAGAGATTTAGGACCAACAAGATGGGGCTGCCCTCCAGTGGGGGCTATGGGGCGCTCACAGGCTGAGGAGGCTGTGAGGAGCAGGGCTCCCCCTTACCACAGAAGCCTGCAGACACTGTTCTCACTCCAGGGCCTGGTCTCTAGGCCTCAGTGTCCACACCCATAGGTGGAGGAGGGCACATCATTTTCTCATCCACTTTTGGAGACCCCTTCCTGAATGGGCGTGCCTCCTTCTTTTTGGCTATAAGCCACTGAGTTAGAGAACAGGATGGAGACTGTGATTAACAGCCATGTCCTCCTGTGTAGCTGACCGCATTACAGGTGAAAGGGCAAGTCACTACTGCCCCCGTGTGCAGAGGAAGAGAACCCTGGGGTGGACTTTCCAGGATGAAATGTGAGTGATGACGATGCTTATATCCATTTCTCTCTTTCTTCTCCTTGCCTTCTCTTCCTCCCTCTTCCCTCTTCCATTCATCCAACAAGCATCACTGAGTCCTCACTCCATGCTGGGGACTGTGCTAGGCACCAGAGATACCAAGGACAGCCCTGCCCTAGGGGACAGGCACTCATCAGAAAAGTGGGCCAGAAATCACAGTCGTGTTGTAAACACGACAGCAGGAGAGTGAGGCCAAACCAGGGCCCACTCCTCTTCCCTCTCCACAGTGCTCCTCAGGCATCCCAGTCTGGCTCCTGCTGGCCTTCTGCCCCCTGTGTCTGGAATGTTCCTCCTCCCAGACACAGAAGTGGCTCACTCCCTCACCTCTTTGAGGTCACTGCTCACCTCTCCCAGGGCCTCTCCTACCCACTGCCTGGTCCTGCCAGGCCCCTGCCACTCTCCATCCTCTAGCCCTGCTGTAGTTTTCTCCATTGCGCACTTAACCACCACTGACTTTTGAATTTTTTTTTTTTTTTTTTTTTTTAGCTAACGTATCTCTAGGTTATTAACTCCCACTAGAATATAAGTTCCGTGAGGGTAGGAATTTTATTCTACTTTGCCCACTGCTGTATCACCAAATGATTAGAATAGTGTCTGTTGCATAGGAGCTCAACAAATACTTGTTAAAATGAATGAGTGGCACAGAGGTCATGGTGCACTAGAAAGGGAACAGGCCCTGGAGTGAGGCTCACCTACTCCCTGGGAAGCTCAGCCTCTCGCAGTCTCAGCTGATGGGATACCTGCTTTTAAAGATCTCCAAGTCCCTTCTTACCTTCTCACAAAAAACACAGATCATGGCCCACGCCTGCTGTTCTACCTCAGTGGAGAGCAGCAGGAATGACGCTCAAGCAAAGACGGCGGGCACCCGGCTGTGGAGCCCACTCCTAAGTGGCTTCAGACGGCACCATGCAATTGGTGTGGAGACAAATTCACCCCCGATTGCATTTGCATATGTTGAGGTTAAGATGAACCTTCACTCTCTGGGCACAACACATGAGCAGGGAGCCCCAAAACTGAGTGAACAGTGGCAGGGGCAGCCAGCAATGAAGAAGCTGCTGTTAAGGCAACTCCTGAGTTTTCAGAAGGGGAGGCAGTTCTAGCTCACAGGTGACTTCAGGGTCCTGGTCCCAGGACCTTGCCATATAGACCTCACAACACTCCCTACGCAGCCCTTCCTGGGAGCAGTGTCACTGTGGGATGTGACAGAATCCCACCTCCTGCCCCTGCCTTCCAGTGTTCGGGATGAAAAGGCCACACAGCCTGGAATCAGGGAAGAAATCTCTGCTCTGCAGACATAACTGTTTCACAGATGAGATAACAAGCCTGTGATGGCATCAAGGTTAATAGAGCCTCCTGCAAACTTGGAATCCAAACGGCTCTGGCGGCTGCATGAAAACCTGAACAGTCTTTCCTGGGGATTTTTCTGATTAATGCAAATTTGTTTTGCTTTGCAAATTGGAAATCAGTTGCAAGCACCTGGTGTAATAATTCCAAGAGGGAACTGAGAACCCTAAGGAGAAACCAGGTATTCTCACACCAGCCAGCCCACCCCCAGACCTTGCCTGCCTTGTCCCGCCTCTGGTACCTGGGCAACCAGGTCACCTCCTCGGTTCTCTGCTGCGTTTCGCCCCCCACAACTGCCACTGCTCAGTAAACTATTCTCTATTGAGCACCACTGGCTGACTTCACCCAAGTGGTTTCCAGATGCTGGGACTCCCAGCCTCCTGCTTCCCCGGCTATGGAGGGTGGTAGGTACAACCAGGGAAGTCATTCAAGCCTTCTGTAAGAAGCCTGCCTTGGCATCTCCTGGGGGGACATCATTATCATCAGTGGCACTGTCGAGTGGCACTGATTCATCTTTCAGCAAAGGAACTGACAGAAAACCTTAGAGATGCACCTCCTAATTGAAACTGTTCCTTTTTAAGTTCTTGTCCTAACTACACAGTTGCTTCTCACCTCTGAGTGAGCACCTCCTCCCATAGTACCAGAAAGCCAAGGGAACTACTGGGGGCTCCCAGAAAAAAATGAGTGAAGAGGACACTGCAGGGATCCCACGACTGCCTCTCCCATCCTGCTTGTGCCTTTCTACCTGTCAAAGCAGTGCTCCTGGAGCCACTGAGCTGAGTGGCCAGGAACACCCTTTGGCTGCCTGTCCCCTCCCCCAGCAGACGCACATTGTTCATTCAGCTCCAAGATAAGTTGGGAGGGATGGCAGTTATGAACGGGCCCCATCACGCTCCCCCTTCCTCTGCTACGCAATTTAAAGGCAGGAGACAGAGAACCGCTCTGGAAGTCCAAATTAAAATGTATTCCTGCAGCAATCCTGCACCCAATTAAAGTAACCCAGGGCCCATTGTCCTTTGCTAAATTTAGAAAATGCTCAGGTGTGTCTGATCCTACTCTGCACAGATATTTTTAATACAGATTTAATCATATTTTGGGTTAGGAGAAGAAGCTAATTAGGTAGGCAGATTTAGAAGGGCTGCTGGAATGCGGGACAAAGCGAGGTGATTTGATGCAATTCACTGTTTTCAGTTTTTTTGTTTGTTTTTTCTAAGCAGTAAGTTGTGTTGAAAGTCGCAGCAAATTGGCTTGAAAACTGAGGTGACAAGGAACAGGAAGGCATCCCTGTGTTAGCAGTTGATAAATCCTGGGGCTGGAGGGAACCCCAAAAGAGGGTCTCATATACTGCACAGAATGCTGAACTCTAGCACACCCAAAGGCAGAGGGCCTTTGCCATTTAACCTGACACCAGAACTGGCGTCTTCATCTGTGGATGGGAAAGTGTTCATTCAGATTCTCTCTGCAGGAAGGCACAAGGTGCTCCTCAATGAATGCTGATTGGATGGATAACTGAATCAGTAAGCAGTGGACCAAGAAGCCAGTCAGACCTTGGACCTGGGCAAGGGGCTTCTGGCTCCTGTCCACCTGGCCCCAGGGCACTTGCCTGCCTCTGGTCCTCATGGCTAGGTTCCACCCCCAACCCCCTTCTCAGTAACCATCTCCATAAAGCACCACTGGCTGCACTCAAGTGTAGCCAAATAAATAAATAAATAAATAAATAAATAAATAAATAAATAGGAGTCTTGGCTTAACTCTGTGCTGAATCATCATGTAATTGAGTAAATGACTTAAAATCCCCTCTGAGTCTCAGTTTCTTCTCCAGCAACATGGGAATTCTGGTTTCTATCTTCATTATCAGGATGGCAAAGATACAGTGAGACTTAACTGTGACCTGCTGGAAATGCCAGGAAGAGAGGCCACTGCAGGGCACATACTCAGGCAGCTCAGCTCTGCCGGTGAAAAAGGTTGCGATGCTACAAGGTCATTCTGTTTTAAACCAAAGTGTGTGCTGGGGACAGGTGGGTTCTTTATCCAGCCCCATCTCACAACACCCCCGTCTTTGTGATGAAGGAAGCTGATCCACGGCACATCCAGTGCATTGTCTCCTGAACAAGTTAGGTTACAAAGGAAAGCACAGAAGAGTATCTATAGTATACTCTGCCTTGCATGAGAAGGAGAGGGATGTAAGAAACCACACAGGCATCTTGCTCATCTGTGCAAAAGAATGGAGGAAAGATAAACCAGAAACTTAAGAGATTGGCTATCTACAAGAGATAGGTGGGAAAGGGGTGAAAAAGGAGGACGAATGGGAGCTGGGAGAAGAGATGAGGAGGGTGGGACGTTTCTGATAATACCTTCTTGTACTGTTTCGATTCCTAGAAGCTCAGTAACGTTTCACATGGCCTTCATACACCCAAAATAAACAAATGAAACCAACAGCATGTGGAAGGAGTCTCCCATCCACCCCCTAAAAAAACCGGTAGAGTTTCCCCTGAGGGCAGACTGTCTTCTTCAAGGAAAAGTTCCCACAGAAAGGAGAGCCCATCACTTTCCTAGTGTAGTCACTGAAAGCAAAGATTCTAGAGCCTGGGTTCAAATCCTAGCTGTATCATTTACAGGCTGTGTGTGACTTTGAATAAGTTGCTTAACCTCTCTGGTCTTCCATTTCCTCGTCTGTAAAATGGACTAAGACAGTAACTACCTCACATAGCTATTATGGGGAGCTTGTAAGTCAGCACAAAACAAGGGCTTAGGGCAGCATCGGCACACAGTGCTGTGTAAGTGCTTGCTAGCATGATTATCATTATTTTAGGGTTTGATGTTCTGGGCAGTTGCAGAGACTCATCTTCTGTCCCATAAGATAACAGCTCCCTTTTCCCACTAGGACATTCCTTAAGATTAGGAATGGGCCAGACTGACATGGAACTTTGCAGGGGTGGGCTCACCATGGTGGCAAATGGCCCTGCTCCAAGACTGTATTAGTTTCCCATTGTAGCTCTTACAAATGCAAACGTAGTGTCTTCAGCACTACCAATGTATACATTTCTGGAGATAACAGGTCTGCAATGGGCCTCCCTGCGTTAGCCCTTGGCTTGTGGCCGCTGTCGTCCACCTTCAAAGCCAGCCACAGCAGGCCTAGTCCTTCTCAGATTGCATCACTCTGACCTTTCCTCTTGCCTCCGTCTTCCACCTTAAAGAGCCTTGTGATTACACTGGGCCCACCTGGATAACTCAGGAACCTCTCCCTTTCTTAAGGTCAGCTGACTAGCAACCTTAATACCACCTGCTGCCTTAATTCCCCTATGTCAGAAAAGGTAACATATCCACAGGTGCAGGGGATGAGAGTTTCAGCACCGTCGGGGGCTTTATTCTGCCTTCCGCAAGAGCCAGCTCTTGACCAGCTCCACCCTCTTCACTTGTGCTCAGGACTGGGTCTCTTGGGTTTTGTTGGTTTGTTTTTACCATTTTTAAAGCTTTCAATTCAGTGGCATTAAGTGCATTCACATTGCAGTACAGCCATCACCACTATCCATCTTCAGAACTTTTTCATCTTCCTCCACTGAAACTCTGTACCCATTAAACATTAACTCCCTATTCCTCTGCACTCAGCTCCTGGCGGCCACCATTCTACTTTCTGACTCTAAGAATCTGATTACTCTAGATACCTCATCTAAATGGAGTCATACAGAGTTTGTCCTTTTGTGACTCGTTTATTTCACCCAGCACTGTCCTCAAAGTTCACACATACTATAGCATGTTGGTTTCTTGTTTCGCAACAACTCCGTTCCGTGCTCCTGATTCCTCTCATCTATCCAACACCTGGCCCTGCAGGAAGTCCCCACTAGAAATTGCATTTTAGGCTAAAAGTTTGCCAACAGGTGGCCTGGGGATTTAAAAAGAACAGAGTGTGATGTGATATGGTGGTATGCATTGCTCTGGGGTCTCGGAGCACTGGGTTCCAGGCCAGGCGCAGCCATTTATTAGCTGCTTGACTTTCGTTCATCAGCAAACACTTATAGAGTACTGATATGGTTTGGCTGTGCCTCCACCCAAAATCTCATCTTAAATTGTAATCTCCATAATCCCCACGTGTCAAGGGTGGGACCAGGTGGAAGTAATCGGATCATGGGGGCGGTTCCCTCATGCTGCTCTCGTGATAGTGAGTTCTCACGAGATCTGATGGTTTTATAAGCATCTGGCATTTCCCTTATTAGCACTCATTGTCTCGCCTGCCACCCTGTGAAGAGGTGCCTTCTGCCATGATTGTAAGTTTCCTGAGGCTTTCCTGGTCATGTGGAACTGTTGAGTCAATGAAGCCTCTTTTCTTTATAAATTACCCAGTCTTGGGTATTTCTTCATAGCAGCCTGAGGATGGATTAATACAAGTACCAACAACTCACCAGTCACTGTGAGACGCATATGAAGCACAGAAAGTGCTTAGCCCCGCCCCAGTCACTTAGTAAGTACTTTGTGAGTGTTAGCTTATAAAGGAGGTCAGGGTAGGGGGCAGAGTCCAGAGAAAAACTTACCCCTACCATTCCACATGAGCATCCTGTTAGGAGCCTCAGGAAGCCTTAGTCTGAATCCTGGCAGAAGAGCATTCACGAAATTATAGCGCGTCTCATAAGACGTCAGGGGATGCTGCTCTGGGGAGGGGCCTCTAAAGGGGCCTAAATGGAGCTGGAGAGGCATCCGGGTAGCAGGACCAAATCAAGAGTGGCATGCATGTGGGAAAGGAGGCAGGGAGGCCAAGCTTCCCCTTTCAAAGCTGAAGGGTTTTCCTGATCCTCATCTGAAATCTCCTCCTTCAGGAAGCTTTCCATGATTAAACCCACATAATTCTAGTGACTTTCACTAGACATCTCCACATTTCCCGACGCTGTCTGTACTTAATCAATTTGTGCTTTATCAGTCATGGCACAAAAGCACTTCAGTAATCTGGATTAAAGTACTTGATCTGTCTACACTGCCCCAAGACTTTAAAAACAATCCCAACCCTCCCCCAGCCTAGATACTGTGCTATAGGCAGGAGGCACAGATCAAGCATCCGTTCACAGAAGCAGATTGAAGGAGAAAAAATGACAACAACTGGGCCCATCCCCCTAGCTGAATGCTTACTCTCCCCTCCCAAAGGCCCTGGGGAAGGTGGTGCGGGGGCTCAGCAGGTCAGTCTGTGGCAGCCGAGCTTCTCCCCATGTAGCTCTGGGTCAGTCACTCCAAGTCTCCAATTTGCTGTCTCCTCACCTGTAAAAGTAGGAGGTGGGAAGCAGGGCTTGGAGGTGTGGTCTATAAGCCAACTTTAATGCTTTTCATTTTTAGTTCCTGTTTTTCAAGTAGATAATGAGATGTTCAGAGGGCAGGAGCATTGCTCAGTTCCACAGCTGGGTTGGGGTTTGGACTCCAGGATTAGGGGAACTTCTCCCTAGAAAATACTGCCCACCCTAACCCAGGGCCTCAGGAAGGCCACAAGGTGTAGTTAGAATTACCTGGGTCAGACTCCCAACTTTGCTACGTGCCAGCTCGTGATCTCAGCAAAGCACTTAATCTTTTCAAGGCCCAGATTCCTCCTCTGTTGAATGGGGATGATGATAATATCTACCTTATAGGATCTGCATGAAGGCTAAAGAAAATGAACCATGTAATATGCTTAGCAGAGGCCCTCTCTCACAGTAGGTGCTGGATCACGCTGTGTGTGATGCTCCTGTTGCTGTCAGATGTGCACAGTGGGCCTTCATGGGTCACAGAATCCCAGCGTTGAAAAAGATCTGAAAATTCACCTGGAGCAGCTGTCGGCTCCACATGGGAATCCACTTTTGAGCTGAATCCACCTGCACTGCTGCTGGAATATTTGCAGCAGAGACACAGGTTGTATCCATAGGAAACATCATGTCCAAGGGACAAGGAAAGGTCTACTGCCTGTGTGAGAAGACAACGTGGATGAGAAGCTGTGTGGCACAGTTCCCTGGGTCCCTGCCTCCAACCTGGGAACCCTAAAGGAAGAACCAGCAGCTGAGCTGCAATTCTCCTTTGGCCTGGGGCATCTAGGAAACTTATTTTTTCCTCTAGGTGAATGTTCTGGTTACATCCAGCCTAACAATTGTCCTTAGCTTGGTGCTGTGCCAGGAGTGTAGGGAGTGGACTGTGTTTTTCCAACCTAGGCCTCCATCTACCCCATCTGTAGAATGGGAATTAAGCCAATGCACTCCCCAATAAGGATCATGAAACAAGTCAATATGATCACAGACAACTCTTGGTTTTGAATCAATGCAGTATATTGCTGAGGTCTCCTTCTCCCTCATTTTCCTCCCTACTCTCAGTAGCTTTCCTATGTTCAAGGAAGTGAGACCTCCATCCCACATTTGGATTTGTTGCTGCTCTTAAAGAGAACAAAGATTCAGTGAGTTTTGACTGTGTTAGACACTTTACCACCCATCACTTAATTTTATTTGCCATCGTATGGTGTTATTCCTATATTACAGATGAGGAAACTAAGTCACAGAAGTACAAATAACTTGTCCAGTGGTTCAGTAGCCAGACAGGGAGAGTAGAACAATTGGCAGCAATGGGTCATGGGGACTTCCATGTTGCTCTTTCCTCTATATTACAAGGGGCAGCTGCCCTGACCAAGGCTACGGAGCTCCGGTCCTAAACAACATAGTCAATTCCCATTTATCCACGTGACTGGAGGGACATATATCAGCCAAATTCCTTTCTGTTTGACTCTGATGTTTATTATGCATTTGACGATTTTTCAAAGGCAGATTTACCCTCTTGATTATATATTTCTGAAGGCAGCTACTAAGATTAATTTTTATTCTCTGGGCCTACATGCCCCGGTGTGTGGAGAGTGGGCTGGGACTAACCAGGCTGAGTCCCAGCCAGCTCTCCACATACCCAGGAACATGTAGGAACTTAATCTTTTCAAGGCCCAGTTTTCCTCTGAAATACCATCCCCTAGAAACAGAGTTGGCAATATCAGTCAAAGGGCCAAGTGAGAGAGACCAGGTTCTGAGGACAGGTCAAGGCTGTCCTGATGGTGTAGGTTGGGTAGGTAGGGCCAGGGGAGAAGGAGAGTGGGTTGAAAGTTCCTCGTGCATCCCTTTACATCCATGTCCTCCTCTCTGGTATCCAGAGAGGCAGGGAAGGCCAGGCACCTGTGATAAGAGCATGTCAGTACCTTGGGCCCTGATGGCTTCCACTTTCCCCAGGTGGACATCATCTTTTGTCCTCGTGAGAGTATGCCATAATCACAGCCATCTTCCCAAGTAACAGGTGTTTCCCAGCCCTGTAACTGACCCACTGCTGGGGTGAGAGGAAAGGCTGGAAATGATGCCAGGGGCACAGGAGGGAGGGCTACTTTGCTGGCGTAGCTTTCCTAGGGTGGAGTGGAGGCTTCAGCTGAAAGGCCTGCCCAAGAGAGCAGACTCCCTCCCATCCCCCAGACACTCCAGACACCCCAGTCCCCAGCCCATTCCATCTCTGGCCTCATGACAAGACATCGGAGTCAAAGGCACAGACTCATCAGACGTGGGGCTCAGCCCAAGCAGTTTCCGCATCTCTCAAAAACTCTTGCTTGCTAAGGAATCAGGGCAGCTGATGACCAATAGGTTCAGACAAACCTGAGCTGGGAGAGGCTGGTCACAGCAAGCACCTCAGCCCCAGACATGTAAGGACCAGGTGAAAGCAGTTGTCTAATCCATGGGGAATTTGTAAATTAATCCCAGACCAGCACCCCTGCCAGACTGGTGTGTTCTGGAAAAGCCTTTATCATTCTTAGAAAAAGGAATGTAAATCTGCCACCCGGTAGGCATGTAAGTGTGTGCATGCATGTTTGGTATGTTTGTGCATGTGTGTGCATCCTCTGAATCTGTGTGTGGACAGTGCAGGCAGCAAAGCAAATAATGGGGCAGTTGTACGCACAACCTCTGGAGTCTGGGTCTGTATCCTGATTTGGTCATCTAGCAGCTGGGTGAATTTGGGCAAGTGCTATAAACTGCTATACCTCAGTTTCTTCATGGAGATACTAATAGTATCTAAGTCATGTGAGACTGCTGTGATTATTAAATGAGTTAATACATATAGAGCACTTACAGTAATGCCTGGCATGTAGTTTGCACTCAACAACTATTAGCTATTCTTCTGATTTGTTTATCTCTATCAGTTGACTGATGGATGTCATCTTTGCTTCTTGACTCCAAACTGAGTAATCACTGGAGGTCACCAGACTTAAAGCCAAATCCATCTATCTATATGGCAAACTTGAACATGGGGTATGTCCATAAACACAAGTCTTATAGTTTTCAGTAGATTCTCAAATTCCCAAGGAGGAACTTTATTGAAATATCATTCATAGAGTCCCTGCCATTGGGACCCTTTTATATATTCAATAACCTTATAAAAAAAAGTCTTTTGGATACCTCATCAGGCAAACCCTTTCAAACTGGTCCAGCCCGACTTACGTCATGCTCCCTGGCTAGATGGCAGAGAGCTTTCTGAATTGATTTTAGAGTCCACTCTCTTGGCTTGTGGATTATTTGTGCAACCACCTGCTTCCCTTACTCCCAGACAATTGACTTGCCTGTTTTTACTCATTTACGTGGAGAGAGATCTACATAAATAAAATCCTTTTAATATCCTTATTTGGTTATTATTGCCCAGAGAGGAAAAAACGTATCCTTTTTCCCCTGGGAGATGCAAACCTTTAATATTTTGGTGATACACTTGGTGATGATTAACACAATGAAATATTAATTAAAATGGCAACAATAATGATAACGATGGAGATGGTGACAGCCTCTATCTTTTGCTGAACACTCAAGTGTGCCAGGAGCTGTACTAAGTCCTTACCCACATTAGCTCCTCTAATTTTGGCACCACAGCAGACCTGTCTCTCCTGTAAACTGAGGGGCAAACTTTCCCTGTTCATGTTTGTGGAAGAGGAGCCAAGGAGCCGAGGGGTCAAGGGTCCTATAGCCCTGACTGCAGATCCACAGAGTTCCAGAGCATCCTCCTGGAAGCCCAACCGCATTCCAACTCACAGGCAGCACAGAACACCCCCAATCCACTTTTCAATTACACACACACACACATGCCCCCTATGTAATTATCCCAACAAATGTGCTAAAGGAAAATAAACTGTGCAAGACTGGTTTATAAAAATAGCAAAACTCATAGCACAAACCTGTTCTGTATAATTCATGCAGAAAACATGGAAACATCCTGATAAATTGCGCTTTTTGTAGTTTCCATGAATTAGCTGATTACACAGAGTCACATTGCATGCACAGACTGCCCCTGTATGCATTTCAATAATACTGCGTGTATTTCAGTAAAGAGATGGAGAGAGCCCAAGTTTGAAGACTGGCTGTGTCCGTTCGGAGCTTGCAATCTACCACTGGTGAGGCTGGTCCCAGCTCAGACATTTTTAGCCTAATAATATTTACCAAGTCCCTGCAACGTGCCAGCATTGGTGAGCAGACGGCTCCCCAGGGAGGAATAAGGGCCTAGTGGAGCAAGCAGACCCCAGAACAGATAAAAATACGACAAAGTAGGTTTGATCACAGTGCAGAAACAGAGGACCAGGTGGGCTTCCCGGAAGAGGGTCTGAGTCTTAAAGGATAAATGCATAGTGACCAGAGAGAAAGGTGAAAATGGCATTCTAGGCAGAGGGAACAGCAAGGGCAAAGGGTGCTGGGCACGAGGAAATGGAGGGTGGACAGGGTTGCTTGGTGTCATCCGGCGGGACAGGCAAGAGTTGAGGCTGGGGTGGGAAGCAGCAGTCAGAAAAGGAGAAGGCCCTGGCCACCCTGCCAAGGATCTTGGCTTCACTGCGTGAGTGAGAGGGCACTGAAAGTCCTATCCTAACTACTCAGGGAAACGTCCTCGCTCCCTCTGCCAAGCACTCTCAGGCCTCCTTCCTTTCCGCCACAGTACTTCTAAATCCAATTGGAATTTTATTATTCAAGTGACTTGGGGGCACTGGCTCTCCATCTAGACACTGTGGGCTTTCCTGTTCATCACTGCATCTCCAGTGCCTCACACAGCTTCCGGTACATATAAGCCACTCAATGTTTGTTGAATGAATGGCTAATGAATGATCCTTGCAACTCATCATGAGACGGTTGGATGGGGGTGAGACTAGAGACTGGGAGGCCAGTTGCAAGGCTAGTGGAATACTTTTGCCTGATCAATGATAAGAGTCTCAGGAGTGAATGCATAAACATTTAGAAGGTACAAACAGGCACACATTGATGGATGTGCGTATGGGGAGAGGGAGTTGTCTGCCTAAGTCCCAGGCTGGGCTGACACCCTAGAGAGGCAATGGGCCATTTCCTGAGATGAGGAACAAGGGAGAGGAGCAGGTTTTGGGGGAGGGGAGGAGAGGAAAGCATGAGTCCCTCATGGACTTGGTGAGCTGGAGTCTGAGTTCCCAGAGGTTCCAAGCATTCTCTTTCTGGAAACAGACACAGTGACCTCTCTGGCCACCCCAGGCAACCCCTCCACAGGGAGCACTAGGATTCATGCTGACCCTGCTGAAGACCGACCAGCGCCAGGCACTTTTCCATTCCACCAGCCATGCCCCAGGTCATCAGACTCCCTGGGGGAAGGTGGGTGGAGGTCTGGCCCACAGAGCCTGCTGGTTGTAGCAGAGGATGAAAAGAATGTCTGCTGTAGAAATGAGATTCAAGCAGATGCCCCTGACAGTTCAGTGGACTGCTCCACACTGGGGCTCATGCCTTTCAGAACCTTTCTGGCTCATTGTAACAAGTCTGTTACAGTGAAGCGTAAGACCAGCAGGCATAAAATAGCGTAGCCATCAGAGGGATGAGGTCAGGGCAACAAAGTCCGGGAGCTTCCTGGCCACCCAGTCTCCATTCCCAAGGATGGCCAAGGAGAAGGGGACAGGCCCTTAGCTAGAATTCATGGCCTAGAAATGGGTCTACCAGCCTCTCCCTCCATTCCCTGGGCAGACCTGAACACATATTCCGGGCCGAGGAGCCAAGATGGAGAGCTGGCCAGAGGCGTAATCACCCTGCCCCCTCACCCAGTCTGTTCCGCCAGTTGGCCTTTCTAAAGTACCACATTGATCATGTCACTCTCCCACTCAACAACCTTCAGTGGCCCCTTGTTGCCTTTGGAAGGAAGGTGAAGTCTGAAGCCCAGTCTTCAAAGTCACCTCTAGTTTGACCTCAACCTGACTTCTCAACATTTCAGCTCACTTCTCCCAACAAGGCTATTTCACTGCAGCCAAACAGGTATCCTCACTGACTTAAGCCCTCATAAAAACAGAATCACTGACTGTTAGTGATGGAAGAAACCCTGGAAATCATCAAACCCAGCCTTCCATCTTACAGTGACATCCAGGACTAGGGAGGGGAAGTGACCTGCCTCTGGCTGGGGTCTGAGCTGAGTCTAGAGTATGTTGGTTTGTTCATTTGCCCATTCATTCTCATATTCAACCTGCCTGCCTATTTCCTGCCAGACACTATTCTAGTTCATGTATGAGCATGAAACCAACCTTAGTCATTTACTTAACAAATGTTTACTAAGCACCTTCTATGTGCCAGGCTGGAGTCAGAATGTAATAGGAAATAAAGCAGATAAGTCCCTGCTTTCTTGGAGAGCTGGGGAGCTAGATCATCAATAAGAAAAACTATGTCAGATGGTGATAAGTGCTATGAAGAATAACACAGGGGAAGGGGATGGAGACAGCGGCAGTGGGGATGCAAATTTTATCTAGGGTGCAAAAGGAATGCCTCTTCCATCAGTGGACTTTGAATGGAAACTTGAAAGAAGTAAAGGTTATCTGAGGAAGAGGGTCTAGGGAGAGGAAGCAGAAACTGTAAACGCCCTGAGGCAGGAACGTGCTTGGCTAAATAGAAAAACAGCAGGGAGGCCGCCAGGACTGCACAGAGCAAGGGAGAGAGTAATGTCAATAATCCCAGAGAGGGAGCAGGGATGTGCCAGCCACAGCAAGGACTCTGGCTTTTATTCAAAGTGAGAGGAGGCATCACTGGGTCCTGAGCAGAGGAGGGAGGCAAGCTAGGACCTCACACAAAGGAATAAAGAGCTAAACAGGGGACCCCTGAAAGTCCAATGCTGTACTTACACCCCAATTGCCTAGGTCATTCCTAATCATTCTTTATGGCTGCTCAATGTTTGGTCCCCAGACAGGCAGAACTGGTATCACCAGGGAACTTACTAGAAGAATCACAGGCCTCACTCAGATCGTCTGAATCTGAATCTGCACTTAGCAAGATCCTCAGAAGGTCTGTGGTAGACCCATTAACATTTGAGAAGCTCTGTCCTGGATCTCAGGCCAAACACGACTTCCTCAAGGAATTCTTCAAACCCCCAGGCCCCACAAGGTGATTTATTTATTTTTGATTTTTTAAAATTATACTTTAAGTTCTGGGATACATGTGCAGAACGTGCAGGTTTGTTACATAGGTATACATGTGCCATGGTGGTTTGCTGCACCCATCAACCCGTCATCTACATTAGGTATTTCTCCTAATGCTATCCCTTCCATAGTCCCCCACCCCCCAAGAGGCCCTGGTGTGTGATGTTCCCCTTCTTGTGTCCATATGTTCTCATTGTTCAACTCCCACTTATGAGTGAGAGCATTCAGTGTTAGGTTTTCTGTTCTTGTGTTTGCTGAGAATGATGGTTTCCAGCTTCATCCATGTCCCTGAAAAGGACATGAACTCATCGTTTTTCATGGCTGCATAGTATTCCATGGTGTATATGTGCCACATTTTCTTTATCCAGTCTATCATTGATGGGCATTTGGGTTGTTCCAAGTGTTTGCTATTGTGAATAGTGCCACAAAAAACATATGTGTACATGTATCTTTATAGTAGAATGATTTATAATCCTTTGGGTATATACCCAGTAATGGGATTGCTGGGTCAAATGGTATTTCTGGTTCTAGATCCTTGAGGAATCGCCACACTGTCTTCCACAATGGTTTAACTAACTTACACTCCCACCAACAGTGTAAAAGCATTCCTATTTCTCAACATCCTCTCCAGCATCTGTTGTTTCCTGACTTTTAATGATTACCATTCTAACTGGCATGAGATGGTATCTCACTGTGGTTTTGGTTGGCATTTCTCAAATGACCAGTGATGATGAGCTTTTTTTTCATATGCTTGTTGGCCGAATAAATATCTTCTTTTGAGAAGTGTCTGTTCATATCCTTTGCCTACTTTTTGATGGGGTTGTTTTTTTTTCTTGTAAATTTAAGTTCCTTGTAGATTCTGGATATTAGCCCTTCGTCAGATGGATAGATTGCAAAATTTTCTCCATTCTGTAGGTTTCCTGTTCTCTCTGATGATAGTTTCTTTTGCTGTGCAGCAGCGCTTTCATTTAATTAGATCTCATTTGTCAATTCTGGCTTTTGTTGCCATTGCTTTTGGTGTTTTTGGTCATGAAGTCTTTACCCATGCCTATGTCCTGAATGGTACTGCCTAGGTTTTCTTCTAGGGTTCTTACGGTTTTATGTCTTACGTTCAAGTTTTCAACCCATCTTGAGTTGATTTTTGTATAAGGTGTAAGGAAGGGGTCCAGTTTCAGTTTTCTGCATATGGCTAGCCTGTTTTCCCAACACCATTTATTAAAGAGGGAATCCTTTCCCCATTGCTTGTTTCTGTCAGGTTTGTCAAAGATCAGATAGCTGTAGATGTGTGGTGTTATCTCTGAGGCCTCTGCTCTGTTCCATTGGTCTATGTATCTGTTTTGGTACTAGTACCATGCTGTTTTGGTTACTATAGCCTCCCGCAAGGTGATTTATTGTCTCAACGCAGTTTTGAATCCTCCTTCATACCATTTACCACATTGTCATGCAATTGTTCTCCAACTTGTTGCACATGATAATCTTCTGGGGAGAGGTAGAAAGTACCAAGGGTCCACTGTACCCTTCATCGATGATATCAGAGCCTCTGGTGTGGAGACTCAGGTATTCACATTTTTAAATCTCTCCCCCCTCCAGCTTCCACCCCACATACACACCCTGGTGTTTCCAATGTACAGCCAAGGTTTTGACCACTTGTGGTAACTGAATCCTTCATGGTTCTCTTCTTTGTGTAAATATCATGAGAGGAGGGACTGTGTTTGCCTTGTTTACTGCTGTTCTTTGCTCCCAAATCAGAGCCTGGCACAAAGTAGATGTTCAATAAATACTTCTCAAAGGAAAGCAGTGAGGCAGGAGGGGAAGAAGGAAGAATGTCCTGCTCTGACAAACTTATCTCAGATGAGTGGCAGCTGCTGCTATGTCAGGGTTAAAAATCAGAGCAGGGCCTCTGCAGAGCTGGTGACCAACTTCACAGAAACAACAACAACAAAAAAAACCAGACACATTTTCTACTTCTTACTGCTGGGCACCCAGAAAAGCCAACATTATGGAATGGTGTCAGCTCTGTATCTCTTCGTGGGGAGGTAATCTGGTGCCTCCTGCTGGTGGGACCCCCTTGGAGGCCCTCTCCCACCTCCCTAGCTGCCCCAGTCTTGCCCCAGTCTCTCTGCAAGCAGCAGGGCTGAATAGGTCTTTGGGGATATATAATCTAGGAGAGCCCAAACCCTCCATCCAGTTCCCCAGGGCTGGGGGGCCTAGCTCCATATCTACTGGGTTTTTTATCACAGAAATAAGTCAGGGCCTTGTTTTACCCTCGAGTACACATTACTTTTCCTCTCTCACTAAAGCAAACTTCTCTCCCATCCCTTCTGGAGAGGTTCATTTAATAGTGTGTGAAATGAAATGTCAACAAGAATTAGAACAAATGGCATCGTAATCCCCAGCAGATGACAGGCAGCCAGAGGCAGGGCTGCTCCTACAGCCCCAAGCCTCAGGGAGCCAACAAGGGGGACCCCGCAGCCCTGGCCCTGGGAAGGGGAACCTCTAGGCACACTGTCTCCCCGCTTGCAACTGAAATATGGTCTTTGAATTTCTGACAGAGGAACAGAAACTGCCTTTGACATAGGAAACAGCTTTTCTTTGACATACAATTAGCAAGGACAAGTGTTCCCTAGGGCGGGACACAAGAGGCCCCGTCAGTCAGCCCATCAGAGGCCACATGGACGGGGGTCAGGGAACCAGAGCCTTGACCTGCTGCCAATAATCATCAGATCACCTTGCTTTGCATGGGGCTGCTGCTTTTCGCAGACTCCTGCAATCTATCAGCTTATCCTGCTCCAGGGACTTGCAGTATAAGAGAAAAATGCCTCTGCCCTTTTGCCCACCTGAACCCTCGTAGGCACAAGCCACGCCCACATAATTCAATAATGGAAATAGTAAGTGTTCATTGGGCATGTACTATGAGCCAGGTCCTGTATGAAAAATTGTATGTGCATTATTCCTTTTAATCTGCTCATCTATTCATTCAGACACATACTTATGGAGTATCTGTAATATACCAGGCATAGTTCTAGGCACAGTAGTGAACAGCCACAAATCCCTGTCCCTGTGGAGCTTACATTTTTGTGTGGTGGGGGAGGAAGACAGATGGTAAAACAAATAGGAAAAACATCTAGTAGAGAATCAAATGGGGTGGCTAACTGGGGTGCTATGCCATACCTCCTGCCCGTGTCACTGAGTGCAGGGGTGGTGGGATGCCCGAATCCATGCCAGGCAGGCACCTCAGGGTTGTTCTGCTTTGCTGAGCCAAGGGAACAGTCAGTGGGAGACAAAAGTCAAACGTTCCAGGCACTGTCCCCACAGTTCCTGCGGGTCCCTGAGGCCCATGGGCCAAGTCCCTCATGCCCTCCGGATAACCAACTCACTACACCCATTGCTGCCTTTTTCACCTTCCTGTCTCACGCCTGCCACCTGGGATTGCCACCCCAAGTCTTGGTCCTGGCTCTGTTTTCAGGGGAACCCAAACCAAGACACAGGATGCGATGTGTTAGGGAGAAAATAAAGCAGGAAAGGGGGTGGAGATTCCATTTTAAATCAGGAGAGAACTATAGCATTTCCATTTTCTAGAGGAGGAAACGAAGCTCTGGCTCCATTTAAATGGCTTTCTCAAGGTCAGCTAGGAAGTGCAGAACTTGGTCTTCCCCGCCTTCTTTCTGAAACAAAAGTAGGTATGTCTTTAAGCACCACACACCTGGCCTCCCTCCTGGCTGAGGAACCAAAGCTAAAACCCATGAATGTGGTGCTGGAGGGCATGCGGAGAAGAAAGGAGGAGGCACTCATGGGGACGACTTCTAGAAGAGGTGAGCTGTGAGCAGGAAAGGGCAAGCTGTCCAGGAGAAGGTGACACCCAGGAGTGAAGTGAGTCTTCAGTGTGGGGAGGCTGCATCTCAGGCTGGATGGATGGGGTCGGCGGGGGGCGGGGGGTGGGGCGCGGGGTGGCATTCTAATCAAGAAGGAAGTAATAAAAGATACACCCCAGTATGAGTTCAGATGCAGCCAGACCCTGGCTGAATCCTGGCCAAGAAGAACAGCTGCAAATAGGGCAGAGGGGCCCTGGCCCCCACCTGTTTCCACTCAGCTCCTTCTCCATGGAGTGCACCATGCCCAGCCTCACCCAGCCTGCAGCCCCAGCATCTCCTCAGAGAACTGTTTCACTCTCCCCTGCCCATCAGACTAGAGGCAGTTGAAGCTGGAGGAAACTTAGATACTGGCTTATGGAATACTCTCATCTTACAGGGGAGGAGGCTGTGGTCCAGAGAGGGTGAATGACTTGTCCAAAGTCACACAGTAAGGCAGAAGCAGACCTGAGGCTGGAACCTACGTCTCCTGATGTTTATTCAGGGGCTGGGATAGCCCTTGCCCTTTCTCCCAGAAGAAGGGTTCTATTTGCACAGCATGTTGCTGGGTCATGCCTCGTGTGCATCACCTGGTCAGTCCCGAGCCTGGAGGGGAAGAGGCTGGTGAGAACAGGAGGCCATCCAGATGTGTTCACTGCACTCAGATGATGCATCTGCCTTTACAAAGTGCTTTCTCTATGGAGCAGGCAGGACAGGCATTATTCACCCCATTTTACAGAGGAAGAAACTGAGGCTGAGGAAGTTCACTCAGCCCAGGAGTGGCATGGCCAGGACCCAAATCCAGAAACTGCTTCAAGTTTCGTTTTCTTTCCAATTACTCCAAGCTAAACCCAACCGGGGCCTCACAGTGATTACCTTTTATCAGCTGCAGAAAAGCCTCTGCTTTGGCGAGTTTCATAAAGGACTAAATCTGTCAGGAAAACATAAAGACAGGGCCCTCATCCATCTTCTTGACAACTATTTATTAGACTTATTATTATGTAAATATAAAAGAAGAGGGGAAAACTACATTAAAAATCCAATCAAGTGGCTGCCTCTGAAGGGGGGTGAGAAGGGGTGGATTGCAGGGGAGGTAGAGGGAAGCCCGGGCCCCTCTGTCCCTCTGTCACTTGTGGACACCCATAGGGAGGCCCGGCTGAAGGGAGAGGAAGGAGTGGGGCACAGGCCACAAGAAGCCCGCTCAGAGCCGGCAAAGTGCTGCTGGCTTACACACCTGCCATTGTCATTGCACTCTGATTAACGAAAGGTTAAGATACAATTACAAAGCCAAATGGTGCCCTTGATTGCAACAGTGGGACACCAGCTTAGTAGGACCCCCAAGGAGGCCCTTCCCAAGGAGACTCCCTCTGGAGGCTCCGTCTGGCCCAAGACTCCCTCTGTCATTTCCCCCAGTAGACCCTTTCAAGGTGAAGCCCGGCCAGCCATGCCCTGGCCACAGGGTGAGCCCCAGCTGCCCCTCCTGGGCATGCTGCCTGGACCCTGGGGCCTCCCAGCAGCCTGTGTGGGGGCATGTGCATGCTGCCCTGTAGTGGATCTGCTCACATGTCATCTCCCCGCCACCCTCTGTTGCCCTGATAATCACTCACTGGTCTTTGTGTCCCCCGCGGTGCCTGGCACATACAAGGAACTCAGTAAATGTTCTTTTTTGAACATGTGAATATATTCCCTGGGGGTGATTACACTCCAAGGGGAGGTAAATGAAAACAAATATGGGCATTTCAGCCATTACCATTACTGCAGCCCCAGGGTGAACCAGGCGATGCAGCGAGCACGAACTCTCGTCTTCGCCGCCGCTCGGCCTTGGCACACATGGTGCTGTGCTGCCAACTGTCTGCCTGTCTCTGTCACTCAACCATGAGCCCCATGACAATGGGGCAGGGGCTCCAGTGCCACAGCTGTGCCCAACACATAGTAGGTCCTTAACAGATATTTGAGGAAGGAAGGAAGTCAAGTGGTAGAGGGGAGGTGGTGGGGCTAAGTCCTGAACCACACAGCCCCACCCACTGACACACTGGACACCCTGTGGAGAGCAGAAGTCAGCGAGGAGGAGTGAAGGCAGCCCCAGGGCGCCCCTCCTCCTGCAGGGCAGATGATTTGTTGGGCGGAATGCCACCACTTGCCTCTGGTGCCCTTGTTCGAGGTACACCGGCACAAACCCAGGTGGCAGCTTCGTGTGGCTCAGCAGGCACACGAGGGGATTCACGGAAAACAAATTCACACTGGATTAGTATAGAAGTTTAGAATGCATGGTGCAGCCTTCAACGTCAAGGGCAAATCCCATGGGCCCTTCTATGGCTATCTCCCGCTAACGGAGCACTGCCAGTTTCAGGCACTGTACTGAGAGATTTACATCTATGGCCTACCCCCATTAACCCTCACAACAATCCCACAAAGCAGGCACTGTCACTGCCCATTCCACAGATGAATGCACTGAGGCTCAGGGAGGAGCTTGGCAGCTGCTCTGCCAGGTCCAGGGCAGCCATTTGTATGGAAATGATCGATTCAGGCTTTGGTCAGGTCTCAGCCTTGTCCTTTCATCACTTTCTCAGAGCCCTGAAGTTCCAGGGCTCTTGCCTCAGCTTCTGTGCTCAAAAGTCCCCAGCAGCTGGGTTTTCTGCCAAGCAAGAATCTTGAGTAGGGTCCTGGGCTGTCACCAGTGCTGCAGGTTGATGTTTACTAAGAACTTGCCTTCCTTTGGTGTCTGATGCCCACACCAATTAGGGCCCTCTGAGGTCTTGGTGCACTGGCCTCGCAGGCTCTCTTCATGCTGTATGAGTGGTGCAAGGAGTATGGGCTTTGGCGTCAGATGGACTGGGTCCTGGCTCCACCGTCTCACTTACTAGCCCTGTGACCTCACACAAGCTTTAGTTCCTCATCTGAGAAAAGGGGAGAACACCACCATGTCACTGGGTGTTGTGAGGATTAAGTGTGTACATAATAATGTACAGCACTCGACCCAGTGCTTGGCACATAGTAGGTACTTGATAAATGGTAGCTGTTATTGGTAATAAATTGTCAGCTCAGCTGTTCTATGTAAGTGCAACAAAGTGTTATCAAAGCCATGGTGGGCCCATGCTCAGAGTGCAGTGGACACACAAAGCAGGAAGTGACTTATAATGTCCTGTGTGCATAGGGAGGGTTGGGGGAAAGAGTTTGGGGAAGGCCAGGAAAGGCTCCACAATTCCTGGTCTGAGTTGGTGTTCAAGTAGTGGGCAAGGGGAAAGGCATTCCATTCAGAAATAGAACAAAACACTGAGCCGCTGTTTCTCGCAGACCCTGTGCTGAGCAAACGGCTGAGAGCATAGTCAGTGCTCCATGCGGCAGTTGTTGAGTAGACAAGATGGGAGCAATGTTGTCTGAGTCCTTCATGCCTTCCTTGGCACTGGAAAGGGCAGCCGGCCTTTTCTTGATGACCATTCAAAGCCTCCAGCCCCAGCGCCTGCCAGGATCACTCCCAAGTCTCCAGACCCCTCTGGCTTAGTGCATGCCTGTTTCCTTATTTTCTAACCTCATTGGACTGAGAACACCACATTCTCCTTTTAATACTCCCCCTAGAGACTTGCAGATTATTATTAAATACTGAAAAGTGAGAAGTCTGAAGGTTGTGTTGCTCTTCAGGTTTGCAGGGGGTTTATCCATATCTTGCCAGAGCTGGTCTTTGTTCCCACACCTCATATGGGGGCCCCACCGGGTAGGCAAGGCCAAGGAGATAGCTCTTTAACCAGTTAATCAGCCAATCAATAACAAATACATAAGAAAGGACCGCATGGATCAGGAACTCTATTAGGTTCTGCAGATACAATGGCAGATTCAGGACTAGTCCCTTTTCCTGCTCTCTTTTGGTTCCTATTTGCAATAGAATATCTTTTTCCATCCTTTCACTTCTAGTCTGAGTATCCTTTAAGGTGAAGTCTCTTGTAGGCTGCATGGAGGTGGGTCTTGTTTTTTTTAAGCCATTCAGCTACTCTATGCCATTTGATTAGAGAATTTAATCTATTTACATTCAAAGTAATTATTGATAGACTGGTACCATTTTATTAATTGTTTCTGATGGCAGGACTGGTCCCTTTCTCCACAGAAGGTAATTAGGCTATATTTTAGGTTAGGTAATTTTGCCCAGTTTCTGTGTTCTGGACAAGCAGTCATTAATTTATTAATTTACTCAACATGTGAATGATTACCATGTGCCAGGCACCATTCCAGGTGCTAGGGATATAACAGTGAGAAAAACAAGGTTCCTGCCCTCATTGAGCTTACATAAATGGAGCAATACATAAATAGAACATTTCTACAGTACTTTAAAGTTTATAATGTACTCTCTCAAACATCAGCTCATTAATTTTCACTTTAGTGATGTGAAAATTGTATCTGTGTTATTTCCATCTCATAGATGAAGAAATTCAGACTTGGAGAGGTTAAATTCCTTGCCCTAAATCACACAGCTAGTAATTGGTGAGACTAGGACTCAAACCCCAGTTTTCAACACATGAGAGATCATGTATTCTTGAGGCAATCCTCTGTCAGGCTAATGGTCAATCAAAACAGCTAAAACAAGAAGGCGTATTCATTGTGGGGGCTTTTCTTCATCTGTCTGGGGCTTCCAAGAGGGATGCTGAGGTTTGGAAGAACTCCAGGTATTCTCATAATGGCTAACCAATGACCTATATTGGTAGACCAGCTGTTTAAGAATTGTCAGAGGGACCTGTGAAATCCTGGGCTGGGATAATTATTGTTGTTCAGTTAGTTTTTTGTTTATTTGCTTGTATTACTTTGTTTGGCTTTGTAACCCTTGTCTTGGGTACGATGACACTTCTCCAGTGGGCACTATGTGTGTCTATATGTGAGGAGGGTCAGGTAAGCAGTCAGGGGGAAGTGAGGAGGGACAGGTGGTAAAGGCCTGACCTCCGAGGCGCCCTGTTCAACCACCACTCATTCCTTCCATGAACACCTAGTGAGTTCCTAGTGTACCCTGGGGGACGAGGATGGCCAAGGGAAGTCCTATCTGTGTGCTTTGGGGAGGCTGCCCCATCGTGCCCACAGGGCAAATGGGCCCCACCATGCCCCTATACTGTGTGTGGCCTCCCTCTCTGCTCTGCGTCTACAGAAAGATCTATTTCAAGCCATGGGGCTGGTGCTGGCCATGGGCTCCCCTGCCAGAGATGAGTGCTGTTCCCATCTGTAAATGACTCCAGCTCCTGGAAAAGCTGCCACAGACAAGTGCTTAGCAGCAAATAGATCACTCCCCACAGAGCCCGTGATTCACAGGGCAGAGAGCCAGCCTCCTGAGGTGGTGTAGGGAGGCGGCAGCCCTGGGAGGTGCCAGGGAGGTGCTCAGGACTCTGGCCCACACTTAAGGATAGAATTTATTTCTTCCCTTCCTTCCCCACAGGGTAGGGCTGTTCTGCCTTCTACTTTCTCTTTCTTCTTTCTTCTATTCTCCCACTTTTTTCCCACTGGGTTGGAGACAGTTCCTATACCATCTGCGCAGGTCACTTCCCCAGAGAGGCTTAAAAACCTTCGGACCAATTAGCTGGAAGCCTGTGGCCAGGGTCTTTTCCCTCTGCTGCAAGCAGACCTGCTGCTCCCCTCTGGGGAGCTGGCCCAGTCTAGCCCTCCTCACTGCCAGCAGGGCTGGGCAAGGTCCTCTTATCAAAGCTGTGAGCAGACAACCATGCACAGCGGGAGAGGGAGGGACAGGGAAGTGGGGAAGATGAGGGAGGGACAGGTGAGAAGGGAAGGGCTTCCAGAAGGTGACAGAAGGAGGAGGAGCAAGCAGCAGAAAGAGAAGAGAGGGCAAGTCCAAACGGAGAAGAATACAAACAATAGAAGGGCTGGCTATCATGAAGATCCTTTCTTTGGGGGCCAATGCCCTACTCTAGTATGGGCAGAAAACCACAACAAGACTTTCTGAGCCTCACTCTGAGTGTCTAGGCTCGTGGGAGGTGTAGAAGTATGACACGCGGCCTTCGTCCCACAGGGGCTTGCAATCGGGCTGAAGGGCTGGTGTGAGTATCACATATGCAAGTCCAACTAAATGGAAATAAAATGCTTTTGTCTGGGAATAGAAAGTAGCGTGATGGTTCTGACTGTGTCACTCACAGCAAGGTGAGCCTGGGCCCTTGGTGGACCTCCCTGTGCCTTGGTTTCCCTTTCGTAAAGTGGAGATAATACGGCATGTCCTGCTGACCTAACATGGCTATCAGGACACTCAAAGGAGACTGCAGGTGAAAATGCACTTCAAATTCTAAAACTCCGTGTAAGTGCAGGAAAAAGAGCAACCCAGGGCTGGGTGCTGGCACTGGGGCCACTCAGAAGACATCCGGAGAGAACAGGAGAGCCAGGGAAGAACCCTGCAGGTAAGAGCCTCTCAGTTGGGCTGGGAAAGGTCAGATTTAGAAGCGTAAGGAAAAGGTGAGAGGGTAGAGAGGGAGAGGACATACACCCAAAAGGGCAGAAAGCAGGAGTATACTTGTGTTATTGGTGGGACAATTAAAAAATGAATTTTCCGTTTTTGTTTCATTGCTTGTTCTCTCTCTCCCCTCTTCCCCCTCCCACCCTCATATTTTTAGCTGATTCCTTCTGCCTAGAACAGGCTCCTGTCTCTGCACCCTTCTGGTTGATGAACTTTTACTAATATTTCAGGTTTCATATGTGATTCCTTCCAAGAAGCTTTTCTTGATTCCCAAGGATGGGTGTTTCTAAATATTTTTAGTGTGACTCAAAATAAGAAATACATTTTACATCTCACACACATGCACACTCAATATATAGAATGAAAACAAAAGTTTTTGTTTTATTTTGTTTTGTTTTTGAGACACAGCCTTACCCTGTTGCTCAGGCTGGAGTGCAGTGGCCCGATTTCAGCTCACTACAACCTCCGCCTCCCGGGTTCAAGCAGTTCTTCTGCCTCAGTCTCCCAAGTAGCTGGGATTACAGGCGCCTGCCACCATGTCTGGCTACTTTTTGTATTTTTAGTAGAGACAGGGCTTCACCATGTTGGCCAGGCTGGTCTCAAACTCCTTACCTCGGGTGATCCAACCGCCTCAGCCTCCCAAAGTGCTGGGATTACAGACATGAGCCACTGTGCCCGGCCAAAAGTTTTTTAAGAAACATTTCGCCTTATGAGTGTGATGCATTCTGTGATATTTCTACTCTGCTCTATTTAATGTTTTTGAAAATACTGGTTGTGACCCACTAAGTTAATTTCGTGACCCACTAATGGGCTGGTAACCCAATGTTGGACAACACCACCTTCCGCCTGTCCTTATGGTAGCACTTTTGCCCTGTCCCGGATCGGATCAAGTGCAACACTTTACCTCCCTCACACTCCCTGAGGAGGCATCTGACCATGCTCTCCCCTGGATCCAGCGGTGCCCAGCAGGTACTTTAAAAATGTTGAATGGATTAATTATTGAATGGAGGCATGTCCTGCTGGAGCAGAGGAATGCAGAATAAGAGTGGGACTGAATGGAGAGGGCCTTGAAAGGCAGGCAGATGAAGGAAATCTTAAGAGAGTGTGTGAGGGCAGGAGGGCAGAAATCCCAGGCAGTAAAGGAGGAGGGCCTGGCCAGGGCACTGGCTAAGGAAGAGCCCTTCCCTAAAGCCTTCAAAGGGAGAGGTGACAAGGTTTTATGGCAGAGAGGTGTGGGTTTGCCAGAGAGTAAGTGACAAAGAGGACCCCAGTTTCCGGCCTGGAGGCAGGATGCCCTGTGATAGATGTTTTGTCCAATCATTGCAGCTTAGTAAAGAAATAGTGGGCTGGGCATGGTGGCTTATGCCTGTAATCCCAGCTACTGGGGAGGCTGAGGCAAGAGAACCACTTGAATCTGGGAGGTGGAGGTTGTGGTGAGCCAAGATCACACCATTGCACTCCAGCCTGGTAAACAAAAGCAAAAAAAAAAAAAAAAAAGACCTATAGTAACAACAGCTTGCATTTATTGAGCATCTACTATGTACAGGTACTATGCCAGAACATTTGCATACATCCAATCACAGCTGGTGAGTGACCCAGACAGGATTCAAATCAGATCAGTGTGAGTACATGGTCCACACACTTTTCCCTGCACCACCCTGCCCATACCTCTGTTCTGGCTGCCCCTTCCTGTTTTTATGGATGACACAGTCCATAAGCCCCCAGTTTCTTTAGAATTGGGAACTGCTTATAATCAGGAGAGTAGATATATGCATGAGAGGGTTTGGATGGGTGGAATGAAGATGGCATCTGCGATGACCACCTTAAGTGTGGGAACAACTAAGGGATGAAGAGCAAGGCACTCATTCATTCATTCAGCAAACACTTACTGAGCACCTTCTATGTGCCAAGTACTGGCCAACATGTTAAGATACAATAGAGAACAAAACAGTTCCCTGCCCTTGTGGAGTTCACATTCTAGAGTAAGGAGGGACAGACAACCAAAAAGATACAAAATCATGCCAGAAAGGAATAAGTACTAAGAAGACGGTGGGTTGGAGTTTGGCTATTTTAGATAGAGTAGTCTGGGAAGAGATTGCTTGAGGAGGTGAAATTTGAACTGAGACCTAGGGAAAAGCTCCAAAGGAACATCCAAGATGATAGTGTGGGAAGACGGAGAAGCAACAGCAGAGGGTCCAAGAAAAATCATTTAAGAGCAGTCCCTACAGAAAGACAGCAGGGATTTGGTAGGAGAAGAGAATGTTTCAGGGTCCAGGAACAGCATGAAAGCCAGGAGGCATAAACGTCCTCACTGAAGTCATTGAAAAAATGCTTCCAAGCTAGGGCTGCAATCAGCCAGGGCACACCTGCATCCAAGCCTGGGATGGTGGAATCTTCTGGGAATGTGGTTTTGTCCATTAACAGGACACAGCTACTATCAAAAGTCTCTGGGAGTCAGCCTCAGGGGGTCAGGAGTCACATTAGGCAAGAGCTGCTTTCAGCCTGGACTAGGGAAAGCCACTCCTGCAGCCTCTTAGGCTACCCCACCCGTGCAGGGCAGGGCTGACCTGGAAGCCTCTTCCACACAGGCACACCCTCCTTCTGCCTCACACTCTCCTGTGTGGGTCTAGAAGATGAAAAGGAAACCCTGAAGCTGGTGCAGGGGAATTTTGGGGCCCGGGGCAGCTTTGACAGAGTGATTCATTTTGTCCCAGCTCATGTGTCACCATCTCGCAACAGCGCTGGCAGCTTCTGGCAGCCCAATACAGGTAAGAAGTTTCTGGGGCTTGGCTGCCATCTCCCTGCCTTCCTTCTCCCCTCACAACTGAGGTAGCTGGAAAAAGGGGGAACATCGCTCTTGGCTTCTCGCATTCACACATCTAGGGCAAGGAGGAAGCTCACTCCTTCCCAGAGGGAGATGCTGAAGGATGGACTTCCCCAGGTCATGCTTGCTGCTAAATATGAGAGAACCCAAAACTCCCGTGCTCACCTCCTTCTTGACATACACAGGCCCAGCGCTTTCCAACCACTCCCATTAGGCTTGAAAAGCCAGCAAGGGCAGGGAAAGAGACAAAGGGAGGGAGGGGGGTATCTCTCGTTCCCTCCTCTCAGCTCTTCCTCTTGCAGAAGACCTACCCCCAAGCCAATTTTCAATCAGATAAAAAGGAAAATAATAATAATATAAACATTTTATTGAGCACTTACTATATTCTGCTCATTCTAAATGCTTTATATGAACAATTTCACTAAATCCTCACAAAATCAGATGAGGTACCATTATCCCCAGTGTACAGATGAGGGAACCAGGGCAGAGAGAAGAGAACCAACCTACTAAATGTTACAAAGCTGGCATAACTAGATGCTGGACTTCATTAATCTCAGTTTCAGATGAGGCTGTACGTGAGTAGCTACCACATTCTCCAGTGAGGTGCAAGGCCACCACACAGGATCCCAGCTGTCCACCACACAGTCCATCAATAAGGTTGGAGAGAACAACAAAAAGCTTGTTGGAGATTGGAAGAGGACCACTGAAGAGAGTTACTGGTGTGCCGTAAGTGCTTCTTTCAGGTCAAGCCAAGAGTGAGGGGCATTAAGGAAAGCTCTCAGAGTGTTTTATATGGGCTGTCTGCATTTGGGAGACACAGAAAACCAGTGTTTGATTCATGCTCGCATAATCTAAAGGGAAGGCGATGTGTTCACAGGCAGCTTGGATGGCTACACAGGTTACTTGCAGATTTCCAGACAAAGTGTTTCTTGCGAACCTGGTTTGGACTATACCTGGGAGACAGCCTGCCTAGAAGACCGAAGTGGAGAGTCTACCCAACTGAGAAGGGAGTTGAGTGCTCACTCAGGGAGAGGCATCACACACATCCAAGGAGCTGTGTAGGCTTCCTCATGATTATGTCGGGGAAAGTTCTCCCATGAACTCTGAAAGTGTCCCTCAAGGGAGAAGGAGCCAGCTTTATATATATTCCAGGCCAGAGAGCTTGGGAACAGTTCATGACACTGTCACCTGAGTGAGAACTTCCATGCCCTGCTCTTTCCCTGCCCGCCTCAGTTCCAACCCAGGGACGCTTTGGTTAGCAATCTGCGACAAGGCGGAGGCTCGCTTTTCCCTCAACTCCAGATCCACTCTCTACCCTTTCCTAGCCCCAAACCCTAGGAGGATGACCTCTATGGACCTCATCAGCAGGCTCCCTGACCTCCAAAGGGAGGCACCATGGGCTAACAAGCCAGGGTGGGGGATTGGGGGGAGTGTACTCTCCACCCCTCCCTGCCAGGTCACTGTGGGTTGCTGTGTCCCTCTCCCAAAGATGGAAGGACCCTCAGATGGCCCATTCATACAGCTCCCTTCTCCTGGTTCTAGTAACTTCTCCTTCCCCTTGTACCTGCAGACTGTGGAATTCTCTGCTTTCCCAAACCATGCCGACACCTCCGTAAACAGTCCTTTTATGAACCTCCCCTCAACTGTCCAGTTTTGTGAGCCATCTGCTTCCTGTTGGGACGTTTGATGACATAGAGGAAAGAGAAGAGAAGCTAATTGTTCCCCCCTACCTCACCCCACCCCATTTCCATCTGTGGCAGGCAGAGCTAGGGGATAGGAGACATCCAACTCTTAAGTGAAGTTTAAAGTTATTATTATTAAACTGAATGTACAGAACTGAGACTGTGTCATCTAAAAGTGACCTGAAAAGTCATGGGACTTGACCCAGATTTCATCTGGGGTGCAGAATTGCCTCAACCCAATAAACTTGCAGTGACAGTGGGAGCTGAAAGTAAAGTTGCTTTCTGATTATACCAAAGAGTTGTGCTTGTTCCATTCTCCCAACTGCCAGAGGTGGGATTCTGGGTGGCGTCTGCCTCTAGGGCCCATGCTGTCATCACTCTGCTATACAATTTCTTACAGGACTAGTCAATGTAGGAGTGAGAACCTCTTTAACTTCCAATGTCCACTACAAGATGGAGACCTAGACTTCTCCTCCAGCAGCCTTCATTCAGAATTCTGTCTTTCTCCTCCGGGATTCTAACCTAAATCCATGATTCGGGGCATTTCCTTTGGTTTCTCTAGGGAGGAAACTGGTCTATGTTTTTGAACCAATGCATTTATATAGGATATGATTTGTGACATAGGTCCTCCTCCTCCTCAATCACTGCTAATGACATCAGTTTTGCTTTTTATGTCAAGCTAGATGGAGCTTCTGGTGGTGGCCTTGTTGTTGTCCTTAGGATCTGGCCAAGATTTTCACAAATGATTTGAATACCTTTGAGTTTCCCAACTATAGGCCTTTCTTTGCACACACTCTTCCCTCTGCCTCTATTTCTCTACTTCCTTCATCTCCTGTAGTTATCTTTCAAGTCCAACCCTATATACCTGCCCGGCACTATGGCCTGTACTCTCACCACTTTGGGAGGCCAAGGCATGAGAATCACTTAAGCCCAGGAGTTGGAGAGCAGCCTGGGAAACATAGCAAGACCCTGTCTCCAGAAAATAAAAAATTAAAAAATTAGCCAGGTGTGGTGGCACATGCCTGTATTCCCTGCTACTTAGGAGGCTGAGGTGAGAGGACTGCTAGTGCCCAGGAGTTTGGGGCTGCAGTGAGCCAGGACTGCACCATTGCACTCTAGCCTGGGTGACAGAGCAAGACCCGTCTCAAACAACAACAACGACAGCAACAACAAAAATCCATCTGCTTCAAGAAGCCTCTCATGGTGTTCCTGGGAGGGTAAATCATCCCCTCCTCGTGCTTCTGCTGGATGGGGGCCACATTTCTGTTTTCGTGTCATGCTGCATTGTAATGATCTGTTTACATGCATGTCTCCATCACTGGGCCCTCACTAGGCAGTGAACAGCTTGACACAAGGTTCATTGGTGCTTAATGATTTTCATATCTTCAATGTCTGGTATGAGGCCTGACACATGAGGGCCCAATAAAGACTTTTTAGAATAAATTATGAATGACTCAATGAAAGAATGAATTCCTTTAGTTTTTGAATCATATGGATGACACAGCCAACATGCATTCAACACCCTACATGACCAGCACTGTGCTAGGCATGAAGGGGGGCCACCTCAAGCATGAGGACACCATTTCTGCCTTCGAGAAACAAACAATCTGGCTGAGGAGGCAGAGCGAACTAATAAGTAGTAGTTGTAGTGGCAGTAACAGCAACTAGCACTTATGGAGTGCTTGCCACATGCCAGGCACAGTTCCAAGTGAGTTACCATGTGGTAACTGACTCATTTTAATCCTCATAATCACCCTATGAGGAATGTGTTTTTATTGTCTTGAATTTACAGATGAGGAAACTGAAGCTTAAAGTGAGGGGCTTCACTTTACTGGCATGCCCAGTCCCAACCAGCATAGGACAGATCACAGACACTAGAGGAGTTAGGAGAGGAGGGAGTTGCTTGTGAGCTGGAGTCCTCGGGGACCGCTTTGAGGGGAGGCTGCACTTGAGTTGAACTGTGAATCCCCCTCACCCTCACTTTGCCTCCCTGACCCCTGTGCATCTGGAGCCCTGGGGAGACCACTGCATGTTGGATGACTTTGCCAGGGCACCAACGTCATCAGTGCTCCCGCCAGGCGCCTCCCCAGTTCCGGAGCCCGAGGGGACAAGAGCCCATGGCAGCAGCTGATTAATTTCCACTGACAAGAGGTTGCGTCTTCGGCAAGCATGGTATTAAATAGCTCCTTTTGATCATAATTAAGTTTCTCTCAGGCTGATGCTATAAATAGCCATGCCCTATTGATTGGAGGGTCTGGGCTGTGAGCTCAGCACCCTCCGGGAGCCTTTCCAAGCCAGGCCTGGGCTCTCGAGTCCCACTTTTCTTTTTCTGATGTGTGGCATTCCTAATTTCAAGGGCAGGTGCAGCTGAATGCCAGGCTTGAGTTCAGCTCACTTTCCCAGCCCTCCCCCACTTCCACAGCTCCTTCCAGGCTTGGCTCAAGAAGGTACTTGGCTTCCTCAAGGAAAATCAGGCGCAGACCTCAAGAAGCTGGAACACCATCTCTCCTGGGCCGCTTCAGGACCTGAGTCTTTCCTTCTCTCTGCAAATGAGGACAATAACCCTACCCCTCCCTACAGCACCTGGACACCCCCTTATGATACCAGTAGGGAAACTGAGGCCCGGACAAGTGAAGATCTTGTTTAAAGGTCTCTGGAGAAGAAACTAACTCACAACTAGGGTTGTCCCTGCCTCTTTCTCTTCCTTAACAAAAGTGGAACCAATCTTGTTTTGCTGTACTCAGTGCTATGTTTAAGACAGAATGAGAAGAAGGGCCTGGGGCCTACAAGACCCAGGGTCACAATAAGGGGAGGAAAACATCTCAAACAAAAACATTAATTATGATCCCTGTGCCCAGCAGATATTTATACTGGTGAAAAAGCACCAGGTAGAACACTCTCTGTCTCCCCTCTAGATGCCTTTCAGAGTCACTTCCCAGAAAGCCACAGGATTCTTTCTCCAGGAGTGCTCCCCGACTCCCACTAAGGAGGCCCCAACAGCCACTAAGCACACACACAGTGCTGCTACTCAGTCCAGTCTGTGATTTCTTGGTACCTGGTTCTGTTTCATCCGGCACCACCCAAGGGACGTGATGGGCTGGGAACAAGGCAGTGTGGCAGAGAGGAAGGGTCTGCCCTTAAGTTGCCAGGCTTCATATGATCCCACTTCTGCTACCAACGAGGGATGGTCCTGAGAATGCAGCTTAACCTCTATGCCTTAGTTTTCCTCATCTGTCAAATGAGTAGGTGAAACAAAATGACCTTTAAGGTTCTTTTCTGTTCCAAGTTCCACAACGATATGATTTTAAGTTAAAAAACAAAAAAAAAAAGATATGTGCACATATATGCCAGGAAGAGAGCATGGAAGAGCCCAGGTTCTGTTTTCATCTTAAAGAAAGAGATCACTTGGACTCCAAAAGGAGGGCATCTGCAGAGGGCTGGACCTGGTGTCGGGCTTCTGCCCTCCACTTTTTATAGCAAACCATGGCTGTGAGCCAGATCTGTCCCATCTCCTGTTTTTATCAATAAAATTGGAACACAGCCATGCCCCCTCATTTACCCATTGTCTATGGTTGCTTTTGTGCTACAACAGCAGTGTTGAATAGATGAGAATATATGACCCACAAAACCCAAAATATCTACTCTCTGTCCCTTTACAAAATAAGTTTGTTAAACTCTGCCAGGTCATGGCGGTGGGGTAAAAAGAGGGGAGAAAGGACTCTCCAGTTGAGGTGAAACTTGGGGAGATCCTGGGCAGAGCTGACTTCCTATTCTCTACTGTCCTGCAACTCAGGGTGTAGTAGGGATCACTAGTACTTTTCCAGGAGACAAGGATAAGGACCCTGAGCCCTAGGGACCCTGCCCAGTGACCTAGCAGCCTGGAGACAGGCTATCCCCAAACCACCTGGCATACACACACATCATGGGGTGGAGTAGGACAGAGAGGCATTTTCTCTTCATCCTGAGTTTGTGAGAGTAACGATTCTAACCCAACTTGTGTAAAGAACATCCAACCTGACCAGGCTGTTCTCGTCCCCACTGGAGTTCCATGGCTAATCTGCCCCAGAAAAGCTCCCCAAACCCCGGCAGGGCCCTGAGCTGAAGCCAAGGTAGGAGAGAACCTCAGGTCCATTCGCAGTGCTCAGAAGCAGAGTCATTCCCTGGGAAGAGTAGGAAAAGTTGGTCACTGACAAACAAAGCAGAATGGAGGCCCTATGAGCTTCACTTAGTTCTCTGATGTATGACCAGAGCGGAGGCGCTGCCAGGGAACTAGGGAGCAGGAAGCGGCTAGAAACAGGAAAATTAAGTAGAATCGAAACTGGTGAAATAAAACACATCGCCATTTAACCTCCACTCTTTGTGCTCCCCATAGCTTCCCAAATCTCTCCAGGATTGTGCTGCTCAGCCTTGGATTTCTGGGGATGCTTTTGTTGCTCCCCTTTATTCTACCCCTCTGGAGCTGGCAGGCCCCCTCCATCTGGCATCTGTCCTGGCAGACAGCACTGCACTATAGCTCTTTGATCTCCACCCCACAGTGTCCAGCATTCACCTGCAGGGTTATAGAGGGTTTTCGTTGTCTTATCTTCCTCAGCATGAAGCCTGATCTGGTTTTTGAGGGTGGGGGTGGGGGAACAAAATCTCTCGATTAGTTTTTACACAGAGGCTGCCGGAGGCCATATGCCATGTTCTCCAGCTCTGCCATTATGCATCTTGCTTGTAATTGCTTTAGAATGACACTCATCATGTTCTATTTTATCACCCAATGACAGATCCATGTAGGAGAAGGGAAACACACTCTCGTACACACACTCACAGAGTCAGCCAGACTGCATAACCGTTAGGCAGAGTAATTGTTCTGAAATTCCAAGAGCTGGACTCTGTCCACTTGCTTCAATAGAGAATGTGTTGCATGCACAGTTACTGCTTCTGTGGATCAAAAGATGCGGTCGGTGGTGGACAGCCTGGCCCATGCTTCCAGAAGTGCTTCCCATGTTCACTTGCTCCCTCTAACCCCCCACAAACCCTCAGCCTTCTTTGCTGTAATTACTCAAGGATGGTTTATTTTCAGGATGGAAAGACAACTATAAACAGAGAAGTAAACAGAGGCTATTCCCCAGTATTCAAACATTCCACCTAAATCACTCTGAGGCAAACAGTCCTCCCTTCCCACCCCTCTGGGTCTTCTGTTACTTCCCTTGCCCCAGGAGGCTCGCCCCATCCACCACTTCCTACCCTCATCAGGGAGGGTCTCTCTCCTTCCTAAAGGTCACCAGGGTTGGAAGCTTCCAGGGGCTCCTGTGAACTAAACTGTAGACGCTTTAACTTGGCTCTTGAAGCCTTCCTAGGGCCAGCGAGGGCAGTAAGGTCTATATTCTCTTCCTGCCCCCTGCTGGGGATGGCAGTAAACCCAAGACACCAGTAACTACGAGCAATGACCAGAAACAACTTCTGTGTCCCTGCTAGGTGCTCTCTGACACACTATAGGTAAATGGTAGAACTCCAGTAGCAAGCCTCTTCCTCAGAGGCTGGAGGTGCAAAAAATAGTTCACAGTTAAATGGTCTCACAGCCTGATATGGTTTGGCCATGTCCCCACCCAAATCTCATCTTGAATTGTAGTTCCCATAATCCCCATGTGTTGTGAGAGGGACCTGGTAGAAGGTAATTGAATCATAGGGGTGGTTTCCCCCAAGCTATTCTCGTGATAGTAAGTTCTCACTAGATACGATGGTTTTACAAGAGGCTTCCCCCTTTGCTCAGCACTAATTCTTCTCTCTCCTGCCGCCACGTGGAAAAAAAAAAAAACGTGTTTGCTTCCCCTTCCGCCATGATTGTAAGTTTCCTGAGGCCTCCCCAGCCATTCGGAACTGTGAGTCAATTAAACCTCCTTCCCTGTCTTGGGTATGTCTTTATCAGCAGCATAAGAATGGACTAATACACAGCCCTAGCAACTTCTCCCTTTTCCACCTTGGACCAAAGCCCTCCATAACCGATGTTGGGATCTGTCTCCTCTACCCAAGCTGACTTCACAGCAGACCCCATGTAAATGCTTCAGGGCCTGACCAGCTATCTAGGGCTTGGAATCTGGGCCCCCAGGAAATATCAAAAAGCCAAAGATCCTTTCTTTTGAAGGATGCTGATCCTCAGCATGCTTGATAAAGCTCCATTGAGCACATCCCTCCAAACAGAGAAACAGGGGACATACACCAAGAGGTGGGGAACTATACGAGCTAAACACCAGCCAGGGCTGGTACCCCTTCCTCCCTTCCCCACAGCAGTGGTCAGGCACAGACAGTTCCCAAGAGTGCAAGTGGACCTCTCCAGCTCCCTCCCCTTGCCCAGGTATACAAAACAACTGGAAGACTCTGGGGAAAACTTGGGCCAGAGGTGGGGTTGGGGGAGAAATCCCATGTTAACCATACAGGCTGAGACAGGGAGGGAGGCTTGACTGAAGTGTAAACAGTGTAAACTCTCAGCTGGGGTGGGGGGAACACTTTCTCTCTGACCCCTCCTCTATTAGGATAGGAATGAGCTTAAGTCCTCAGGGATGAGAGGAAAGAACAGAACAAGCTATTTCCAGAGTGCTTCCCACCAGCCCTCATGGTTTTAATTCTTCATGAGGAGACCGACAGGGGCCTGGGGCCCTGGCAGTTGGGGAGGCGAGTGACTGGGGAACCCCATCCAAATGCCAGCTTTCCACTCTAGGGAAGACCTCTCTGGGTGGTGCCTTGCCATGTCTGCCAGAGCCATGAGGAGTAGCAGTAGACTCAACTCTATGCTCTTGTCCCGGAGAAGAGAGGTGCAGCACAGGGGTAAAGCTCTCTCTGTCCAGGGACCTGGGCCACAGCCCAGCCTAGTTTGCTCCTCCCTGGCTTAGCAGCCAGAGGCTGGCGGCCAGGATTCTGGTTGGCCACAGAGGGCCCTGTCCACCTGCACTCATCACATATTCAGTGTGTGTCCTCAGCTGTTCCTCAGAAAGCAAATATCGACGCCAGTGAGGCCATTGTGCTCTGAGCAGCTCTGTCACCCCATCAGACCTGGTTGGCGCAATGTTTCCCAGTCTTTGTTGAATATGTCCAATTTCCTGACCAACTCATCCCTGATAAATAATTGTTTCCTCGTTCCCTCCAGGCAGTTCCAAGCTAGGGAAGGGTGGAGGCTGGTGTGATAGGGACAGTCCTTTCTTTTGTCTCCTTGGCATCTGAAAGTCAGGGTTGACCTCTGCTTAGTGCAGAGGAGCACAGGCTCCTCTGCCAAGCCCCATCTCCTACTTGGCAGCTGCCAGCTTTTACCAAACTCCTTCCCTCCTTGCCTCCCTTCCCACCTACTGTCTGAATACCTCCTCTTCCTCTTCTCTATGCTGAAGGTGTGCATCATGGGATGGGAGCAAGATAGGGATCCAGTAGAACACTGACCTAGGGAACTGGGTATATTAAGGGAGGCCAGAGGAGGGCATTTGAAGGTTTCATGGCATGAAGGGAAGAGCATCCACCAGGAAATAAAGTGATCTGGGTTCCACTGGTGTGACCACGGTTGCTGCCTGGCTAATACTGGGGCTGTCGCCTCAGCTTTCTCATATCTAAGACAAGGGGGCTCAACTACATCCCTCTACCCCTAAGTGAGTGATGCCCACAGAATCGAGCCTTCAGGCGGCTACAGTTCCACTTCTGTTCTCCCTGCAGCTTCTGCCCTGAGTTTCTCTGGCCCGAGTTGCTGGCACACCATCTGGTATTCCTGGGTGAGCCAAGAGTTATTTACCAGTGACAGCTCTGTTCATCTGGCCACTGCCACCCGAGCGTGAGGGCAGGAGAGCTCATCCAAGTCCCAGTGATGGCTAAGACTGGGCACGCATATGTGCCAGGCCCTGGTCTAGGTACTTCATAAACGTCATTATTTTTAACCATCACAGCAATCCTCATTTGCCAGAAAAAGAAAGTGAGATTCACAGGTGGATTTCTGTTTGATCACGTTGTAAAAAAGTGGCAGAGCTGCAGATGGAACCCAGGTCTGCCTGCCTTTGGAACACATGCTCTTATTAACCCGCACTCTCCAGCAGGGGTCTTCTTTGAGAGGGTCTGACCTGCCCGGGCAGCACAGGGTGCGGCTGAGACTGCAATCATCTTAGGAATGAACACATCTGTGGCTTCTTCCCCTTTAGCCTGGGGGAGCTGCAGAAGGCCTAGGGATAGGAGGAAGTTAGTGCACCAGAGAAGAAAATCCCTTCTCTGTCCATTCACTGCCTTCCCCAACCCCAACCAAAACAGTGACATCACGCCATTACATCCCACTCTTAGGGACTTAGAACCCCTGTCTTTGCATGGGCTTCACTACCTCAGTGGAAACAACTTGGACTTTTGATCAGGCTAAAGCCCACATGGACACCTTGCCTATCCAGATGTTCTTCGTATTTCCCACTATGAAATGCAGTCCACATGGTTCATGGTTAGGACCCTGAGGTTGGTTGCAAAAATGGCCACCAACTCTTCTCATCCCTTTGTATTTACACCACTACGCAATGTGATGTTGCTGCTGCTCCTCCTATCGAGAGGTAGAATCTATTTATCTACTCTTTTAATCTGGGTTTGACCATGCAACTTCCTTTGGCCATTGGGGCATTAACAACTGTGACACAAGCAGAGGCTTGAACAGAGATTGTGTATGAGGGCTTGGCCTGTCGTGCAGCTCTCGGGAACGCTGTGACCACCACCATTGGAAGGATCTGGGATAGCCCACTGGATCATGTGAGACAATAGCCATGTCACCTCTCCTTGTTGCCCCAGGTGATCTTGAGTGGGCCACCAGATATGTGAGTGAGGCCTTCCTAGACCACCTGTCCCCAGCTGGATCTCCAATGACCAGGGAGATCAGCTGAGCCAGACCAGACCAAGAGAACTGCCCAGACAACTCAACCCTCCACCACACAGAATCATGAGATATAACAAATGTTTATGATTTAAGCCACTAGATTTTTGGGGGTGTATTGTTACATAGTAAAAGCTTACTGATTCAGAGCCCCACAAAGGAATTGAAGAAGAAGCTAGAAAATAGGTCCTAAGGAGAACACTGCCTCTCTCAGCTGAGAGAGGCAGCTGAAGGCAGTGGTTAATGGAGTCCTAGAGTCAGAATGCCTCAGGATGAAACCCTTCTCTGTCATTCAGTACTTATCTGACCTTTGATAAGTTACTTAATCTCCCTGTTCCTCAGTTTTCTCACCTGTAAAGTGGGGATGATAGTAATGCCTGCTTGATAGGGCTGCTGTGAAATGGAGTTAAATACAGAGCACTGAGAACATGACCTGGTCTACTGTATGAAGATTTTCCTGTCATTATTACCCTCACAGACAGTCCGGCCAAGGTCCCAATTGTCAAAGAGTTCTTACATGGAGGAAGGGGGCTGACTAGCAGGTCATGTGACTAGCAGGTTCTTACATGGAGGAAGAGGGCTGACTAGCAGGTCTCTGGTTCCAGTGAGGGCTGGCGTGAAGAAATGAACTGAGCCTACCGTCACAAGGGACAGAGGTCAGACCTCAGGAGAGACTTCCTGACAGCGAGCATTGCTAGACACAAAGAAGGTAATAGTGGACCTTATGTCTACATGGCCTTCTGTGGACAGAGACGCCTAGGCAGGCTGCACTGCCTCTCCGTCGCCACACAAACGTGCTCACAGGGACTTCTCTTCCGAAAGGTTTCCTGCCTAAGCAAAACCTCAGCTTCTCTCAGAATCATCTTATGGCCTTCCTTGAGGCACCATCTCAGGATTCAGAGGGAATTAGTCCTCCACAAGAAAGAAGAGGAGAAGTCATCCTTTATCCCAATCCTTAATCCACCCACCAGTCAGGGTCTCTGAATTGCTTTCTGATTGTAACTCTATCTTGATTCGGCAGAAGGAGGCAAACAGGCACTTACATGCCATTATGGCTGCCCAGGCTCCCAGCCAGGGCCAGGCAGGGAGGGGAAAGGGACCAACAGTCTTCCTGGGCCACAGTACTGGGCTCTGGGACTTGACTGTCTTCCGTGGCTTGACACACTGCTCTGGTCAAAGCAGATTTTTCACTGAGGATGGCCCAGCTGGGACCCTGAGAGCAGTAAGTGGGGAGGGGGGGCTCCTGGGCAGGCTGAAGCCCGGAATGCTAAAGTACAGCCTCCCAACCTGTGGGCTGCAGTATACAGGTGGGTGAGAAGGGGTTACAGGCATGCAGACAGATATAGATTCCCTCCCTCCCTGGGCCTCTGCAGCTCCTGAGGCAGCTGGTGGGGCAGGGGCAGCAGAGCCCTGGTTAATAACCTCCTGCCTCAAGCAGCCTGGCCAGCCCCAGAGGAGCAAGGTCAAAGACACAGCCAGGTGACCACAATGGGAAGCACAGCTCTAAGGGAAAACACTAGCACACTTGGTGCAGGAAAGGCAGCACTAACTCAGAGGGGCTCCTCTCGGAGCAGAATCAAAGTTTATATTTTTGAAATTCTAGGTGTTACTAGGAGGTAGACACAAGATAGAATGGAGAACAGAACTTACTCCCTTGCAAAGTCGGGAACAGGAGGGAGTACTGTCCTCCCCACCAGGGAGGGACTAAGCAATGATGAGAGAGGATCCTGTGAGCTGGGGCACCGGAGGGCTGCTTCCCTCACCTTTCTCCCCATTTTCCGACGTGTGCAATCTTTAACTCTGCCAATGAGCCTGTCATCCAGTTTATCTGGTTCATTTTCTGTGCATGGTGACCACACCTGGCAAGCTGTTCATCACCCTAAAGGGCCTGAACACATGGTCAGCATGCCAGGAATGTTTGTTGAACAGATAAAGGAAATGGGCAACAGCAGAATCGAAACAGCATCTGTAGTTGAAAGCTTTGCTGCACGCCCCCCAACCCGCCCCCAAACACTAATTCTGTAAACAGGACTGCAAGCTGAATCTCTCTGGCTCAGGAAAGATCCCCCAGCAATTCCCTCTGGATTCTCCAGGAACAGAGTTGCTTTCTGAGTAAAAGGGGTGTAAAGGTTGGGTCAGAGGCTCATCTAAGGACCAGAAGATCCAGCTCTGGATCAGAATGCTGCTTCTGGTGTGAGAGAAGGGTCACCTCTGAAGAGGTAATCTTCCAAGAATGGAGGGAATCTGGATGGCAGGAAGAGGGCAGGAACCTAAAGTTCCCTAAGTCAACAATGACCCAGGTTACCCTGAGAACTCCCTCCTCCCTCCCAGACCCCTCATGGCCAGCAAAAGCGTGCGCGCGCGCGCGCGCACACACACACACACACACACACACACACACACACACACGCCAGGAGCATGGTGCCAGCTTCTGAGTCTCTCCTTCAACTTCCACTTTTTGCCCAGAGTACTTGCCCTTTCCAGCTCTCCAAACCAGCTTTCTCACGTGATTTACACCCTCCTATAAGGTCTAGCTCTTCTGTGATTTCTCTAAGTGGAACAGATTGATGATCCCCTTGCAGCCCCTATCTGGATAGGAAATGTCCCCAAATTACATATGCCATTCCAAATTTGGGCACACCCTCCCTCACGTCATTCCATGAAATGCACAAACCTTACACTGGACTCCTGCTTGTTTAGAAGTTTTATCCCTCAGTATGTTTGATTCGCACATGTGCAGGTGCCTCTCCCTGTCTGAAGTGAGCCAGCAGGACCATGACAAGGCGGCAGTGGACCAGTATACATCCACTGAGCCCCTCTGTGTACAAGGCACTCTGCTGGGAGCTGGGTTCCAGGACAATTGCCCTGACTTTGGGGAACAAGGGCTGCCGATGCAAGCAGGGCTTGTTTAGGAGACTTTCAGATGGTGGTGACTGGGACCTCCCTATAAGACTCACTCACCTGGCCCACCCCACCAAGCTGGCCTTCCTTGGCACCACCCTGCTGCTGGCCCCCCAGTCCTTATCCCCTCCGTACACTGGAAGAAAAGCCAAGAAGATGCTCGCATCCTGGAGAGAGCCCACACACTTACCCTCTCCCCAGCCCTCTGTGATCATTTAATGGTTGGTTTCATTCAAATAACTCAAGGTAATGTAAGCCATGCTGCCCACACGGATGCTAACAGCAATATATAGATTCCCCTGCATTCTTGCAGGGAACTCATGTAATAAAATAATGGGGGTGGAGAAGAAAAGGGCCATTTACAGACCAACAGGATAACAGGGGAAGAAAAACAAGTTGGTGATGGGGGTGGGAATGTAGGAAACCAGCCACTAGTGGAGGTATCAGTAGGGCTGGCGTGGTAGGAGTCAGCGGAAGGGGTGAGAGCTCTGCTTACCCCCAGAACCCACCCATTCACGCTGCAAAGGTCCTTGGCTGTTTATCCCAGAGGGCCTGGTGAGGTCCCTGAGTGGTGGCTCACCAGGGAAGCCTCCACTCACTGACAGACTTCACTTTTCCAGGGCTGGGCCTGGGTCACCCTAAGTCTGTGCCAGGATAGATGTATCACAGGTCCTCTTGACACAGAGTCCCCTAATGACTTCCCCGATCTGAGTTATACCTGCCTTCTAGAACTACTTCGTAACAGAACCTTCCAGTTTCTCAAAGGTCTTGTCTTTCTGAGGTATAGAGAAAGTAGATTTGAGTTCAACACAAAGAGGATGTTAGTGATCACTGACTGTCTCTACCAGTGGAATGAACTGCATCAAAAAGGGTAAACTTGTGGAGCACGGTGGCTCACGCCTGTAATCCTGCACTTTGGGAGGCCAAGGCGGGTGGATCACCTGAGATCAGGAGTTTGAGACCAGCCTGGCCAACACGAAGAAACCCTGTCTCTACTAAAAATACAAAAAAAATGTAGCCATGGTGGCACATGCCTATAATCCCAGCTACTTGGGAGGCTGAGGCAGGATAATTGCTTGAGTCTGGGAGGCAGAGGTTGCAGTGAGCCGAGACTGTGCCATTGCACTTCAGCTTGGGCGACAAGAGCAAGACTCCATCTCAAAAAAAAAGGGTAAACTCCCCGTTCCTGGAAATATTCAGGCAGACCTCTTGCCCTGTGCTGGGGAGGGTGCTGAAGACAGTCCAGTTCCAAAGGGAATAGCAAACGAGACCCTAAATCTAGGATTTGTGGGGCTTAAGTGTCTGTCTAAGCTCATCCTTTAAAAAGCTTCTTGGTCCCAGGGTTAATGTCTTATGTTTTTCCCTCTCCTGGCCCAACGAGAGGCATCCAGGGAGCTGAATTCACGGTTCCATGCTCTCTCCAAGCACAGCACCTCAGCCCTGTGTGGGCGAGGCTGTTGACCTTGATCTGCGTCCTGCCAGCTCACCGTCAAGTACCCTGTTCATGCACCCTGGGGGAGTCTGCAGGCAGGGCCTCCCAGGCCTCTCCGCAGACTTGCATTTCTGATGGCTGCTTTGGTCAAGGACTCTTTAACTTCTGCTTCTTTGGAGAAGAAGAAATGGGAATAGAAGGTCCCCAGTGCACTACCCTCTTAGGGGCTGGTTTGCCAGGGTAAGGATTATCCAGGCTACTGGGCTAATGATCAGTTTACTTTGGAAAAGTGAGAGATTTAAGCCTTGTGCAACTGGTAGGTGAGAATTCATTCAGTCCAACCCCCTCACCATTCAGAAGACACTGAAGACTAGAGCGAGGAAGTGACCTGCCCTAGGTTACACAGCTTGCCAAAGCTGGCCCCACACCCTGACTCCCAATCCAGCGGTCTTGCCAGCGTCCTACAGAGCCCCACTCTAGCCGAAGGATTCCGGCAACCTATGTGAGCCAGATCAGGCATAAAGCACCTAACTCAGAGCAGAGACACAGCAGCCTCTGCTCCTCGGATGAGAAGCTGACCTTACATGGAAATATTCAGAAAGACACACACCATGCGTGGGAGTGAGGAGGGAGGTGGGCATAATGCTTCATAATCTCTCTGTAAGCCCTGCCCAAACTCTGAGCATGCCAGCTGGGCTGCGGAATTTTTTTATTAATCCACACAACACACTTTTGCTTGCTTGAGACAAGCTTCTGCTGGAGTGAGGAAAGAAAGGAGAGAAGGGGGATCTGGCTCGGAGGGCAGGGGCACGAGTCCTCAGGTACAAAAATCTCAGGAACTCTAAGCAATTTTTACAGGCAGAAGGGAAATGGGCCACAGAAGAAGGGAAAAAAGAAAAAAAAATCTAGGGTCACATAAGCTGTATTGATCTTCATCTTTCCTGTGCAAAAATGGCATGAAAAAGAATGAGGCCAACAGCTACAATCTCAGAAGAGCCAGCAGAGGAGAAAGTGAGGATCACAACTTAGGAAGAAAGATCCATACCTGGTGACTGGGGGTTCCTCAGGAAGGCTGTGGGGCAATGCCTGTCCTGTTACACCCAGGGGTGACATCTCCAGGGGAATCTTCCACCCCCACCCCCGACCCCATCTACATTATCTCCTAGAACTAGAAGTGGCTGCAGGTCAATGCCAGGACCTACTGAGGAGGGGCATATGGCAGACAGGGGAACCTGTGCTCTGTCACGGGCTTCTGACAGGCTCCCCGACCTGGTCTCCAGAAACATGGGAACTGGCTTCCAGTTCTCTGCTGGCTGGGCTGTGATCTCTCTAGTGGACTAGGAGGGGACCGGCTGAAAGGCTGAGTGATGCCCAAAGCTGCTATGGAGTGGGTAGGGATGTCACCAACTCCCAGACCAGGACACTAGCAACAAGGCTCCCTGGAACCAGAATCTCTCAAGAGCAGGAGACGGCATGAGATTTTAAAAGTTATTATAAAAGATATTTACATAGTATGCATATTTACAATTTTCCTTTTTTTTTTTTCTGGAGGGGCAAAACCACGAAGCTTACAATACATGAAAGTTTCCCATTTCCTTCTTTTGTGTTTTCCTTCCCTTTCGCCAGTATGTGCTTCCCCTGCTGGTGAACCACTGCCTGCCTGCCACAGGTGTCCTTGTCCCTGTTGGCCACACGAGCCTCCATGCCCACCCTCGTGTGCCTACTGACCTCGTCTCCCTGGACTCTGACCTTCCCTTTGTCCATTCTTCATCCATTCTGTGTCCACCCTTCACCTTCAGAACCTTTGCCAACAGAGCCCAAGAGTCTTTGGTCCTGGTGTGGTAGGACACTGGCGGTGCATGCATTTTCCTCTCCTATGCTCAAGTCAGAGGCTGTGGAAGGAGATTTCTCCACCTCCCAGGGAAGGCAGTTCGGGCTCCCAAATGCCTCCAGTGGCAATCCGGTGGAAAATGATAGGCAAGAGCAGACACCGGTCAGCCCAGAGCCAGTCTGAATCCCAGATTCTCCACTGGTCAGTGGTGGGCTCCAAGCAGGCTTCCTTAGCTACAAAACACAGATAATAGCAATACTGCTCTCATACAGTCACTGGGAGAGCTAAATACGTAAAAACAATTAATAACATTATCAAGGCTCAATAGTATTAGCTGTTATTATTGCTGTCAATGTTGTTGTTAGGGATGATGACAGTCATCTCACATGTCAGGGTGAACCTATTTCTACTCCTTCAATCTTCAGTGAAGTGGCAAACACTGTTTCTCCACCCTCTGGCTAACAACCCTAAAGAGACTCAAACACAGCTATTAAATCGTCATTTCTGTTGTGGGGCAGCCTCTTTCCATCTCAAAACCAAATGTGGATGGCACTTTCCTGGGGGGATGCTGGATGGCTGACCCTGCGCACTCTCCTGCTGTGACCCCTCAGCTCACTCCACATGCAAGCTAATGGCCTTCACTGTCTCTTCTCTTACCAGCTTTCTCTCTTTTTTTCATAGCTTTTATTCCAATCTTTCCTTCTCTCTCTTTCTCTCTCTCTCTCTCTTTTTTTTTTTTTTTTTTTTTGAGACAGAGTTTCACTCTTCTTGCCCAGGCTGGAGTGCAATGGCAAGATCTCAGCTCACTGCAACCTCCACCTCCTGGGTTCATGAGATTCTCCTGCCTCAGCCTGCCAAGTAGCTGGGATTACAGGTGCTCATCACCACTCCCAGCTATTTTTTGTATTTTTAGTAGAGACAGGGTTTTACCATGTCAGCCAGGCTGGTCTCGAATTTCTGACCTCAGGTGATCCACTCACCTCAGCCTCCCAGTCCTTCTCATTTTAAACATTCATTTGTTGATCATGTGCTGCTCTTACTAAAAGGTCTGCTCCAGATAATTTGCCTGTTCTGTTCACAGATACGTCTTTGGCCTCCAGCATGATGCCTGTTGCATAGTAGACCCACAACATTTGTTGAATAAACAATCAAATGAATTAATGTATTTAATTTTCCACCAAAATGATCTTTTAAGGGCCAACTGAAATGCCACCTCCTCCAAAAAGCCTTCCCTGATCCTTGCCTCCTCCATCTTCTCCTCACACTTCTCCTCACATCTTTTCCTCACACACAGGCATGAGTCCTTGACTCATGCCTCTGACATTGTTGAGCCCAGAAATGTACACCTCTGTGAACACAGGCATTTCTCTTACTGGACTAAAGCTCCTAATGAAGCCAGTGGACTCTAATGAAGTCAAAGGACCTCAGTCTGAACCCAGTAATGCTACTACCATGTGGGAGCTTGGGCACAATATTTAATCTTCTCACAATTTTCTCATATGTAGAATGGGAACCTAACATCCACCTCCTCATATCAACTAGGACTGGGTCATCTTCATAGTGTCAGCTCCATGCATGTTTGCTGAATTAGTGAACCATCACTTCCCCTAGTTTCTTACCAAGGGCCCAAGACACATGTCTCCTAGAGGGGGCAGGTCACAGGATGCTCTCAGTGATAACAGCGGGTGCATCTGACATTTTTCTCCAAGGGAAAGGAAGGAGTAAATGAGAGAAGTGGTGTCTTAAGTGTCTGGAAGTTCTGCCAAGAGCTTGGCACTGCAAGAACCAGGACAGTGTCACCCACGAAGGCTGTACCACTCTGAAGCAGCATCACTCTTGGACAAGCAAAAATGGTCCTTGGTCTGTGGCCATTTAGATCCCATGTGCCATCCACATGCCAATGTAAGGGTCCTATTATTATTATTATTATTATTATTATTTTAACAAAGCTCATAAATTCTGCTTTCTTGGGTGGGTACTGTTTGTTTAATAATCATTACTGGAGGCAAAAAAAAAAAAAAAAAACCCACAAAACAAACAAACAAACAAAAAAACCCTTGTTTTACTCAGAAACCCAATCTGACCTTTTGGCTTCAGCAGAAACACAGTATAAAAGGGAACTTCCACAAGTGAAGACAAAAGACTGAATCCAAGCTTCAGCAAAGCTGTTCACAGACAGCACCAAAGTTCCTACTGGGGGCAGGTGCCAGAGAAGTAGGGCATGAGGCAGGAAATGCTCCCCATGCCCTCTTCTCTTCCCTCCCTTCATCTTTCCCTGGCCAATCTCATCTATTTTTTCTGCTTCAGCGGATGATTTTGGAAACGGCCTGTTTATCCTCTTTCTCCCTGCTAAGCTCCACACCCATCTTTCCACCTGTCTGCCAGCCACCTCAAGGACAGCCAGGGTTAACTGCAAACACCACAGGTTCAAAGCCAAGCTCGCTGTCTCTGTCTTCCCTCTTCACCTCCTGACAACCTGTTCCTTCTCTAAGGAACTCCAACCTCCATACCTGTACTCATGCCAACTCCATACCTCTACTTATCCAGTCTTATAATTCCAGAGTTCTTTTCTTCCTGTCGTTCCATTCCAGTCCTTTCTCTTCTATTTCATTGCAACTGTCTTAGTCAAGCCTTCTTTACCTCTTACCTGGCTTAATCTTCTGGCTGACTGTCCTGTGTCCAAGGGCTCCCTTCCACATTCATCCAGAAGACAGCTGCCAAATAAATCTTCTTAATGAATACACACTGGACTACCTTTAGTGGTTCCCTAATGCCTATCAAATGAATTCCTTAGCCTAATATTTTAGGCTCTCTGCATCTCTATCAAATCTTTTGTTACTGCTTATCTCTAGCTATTTTCCTATTTGTATATCTTAAACACTAGCAAACCAGCATATTAAGCTTCCCAAACATCAAGCCCTTTTGCAATTTATTAGGATTTCCCATTTCCACATATCAAAATCCCATTCACCATTGTTGGTCTAGCCAAAATCTCCTTTCCATGAAGCCAATCGTTCATTCATCAGCAAGTGTTTGTTAAGCATTTATTCTGTACTCCTGATCTTTTCAGCACATGCCCCATTCTCCCTTGTACACTCTCATGGACATACTCCAATTCCCCGCTATATTCACAACTTCTTAGGGATGAGCCTCATGTTTTCTTTATTTCTATATCCCCCAAAATGCCTACTAATATGCCTTGCAAATTCAACTGGATGTTGAATAATGTTTGTTGAACTGAATCAAGATTTGTGCTGTCCATGGTTTTGATATTGTTTAGTTTAATTCTCTTAGTTTTCTTTTCTGCTGAAGTATGCGTGTCCAGAAAGAAGTAAAAATAAACTAATGATACTCCTCAGCAGCTATAAGCCTGTAATTATAGTTAACTCTCGGTTATCCATGCCACTGGAAAAATAGCATTGGAAAAACTCCTACATCAGAATCATAAAAACATTCTTTCCATCAGTCTTTGACATGCATTGTTTAGTTTTTAAGCAGCTGATTTTCCTTTTAAATTGTTTGGCTGATCAGTTGATATATGCATTTATAGTCTTTCAATAACTGGCTGGGCAATAGGGATGGAAGGAAAGATGGAAGACTATGCCACTGGGAGAAATCCAGTTCAGAGTGAAACATTTACTTTGTACAACCTCGAAGGCAAGGCTCTGGACAGTCAGAACATCATAGGCACTTGGAGTGTGTCAGCAGAGCCCCATGGTTTGGCCATTTCTTTTGGATGACTGCAAAGGGTAGAGATTTCCCAGTCTCCTAAACAGCCCACTCTGGTGTCCAGAATTTGCTTTCATATAAAGAAGATAACAAAGTTCCACTGGGACTGATAAGGTTCTGGGATGGAGGCAGGGCTATGTTTCCAGTCCTGCTGGGATAGGAAGGAGCTGGCTGTGCCACTGGAAACCACTGGGTGCGAATCAAAGAAAATGTGATTTGCAATTTTGCAATGATAGCTAGATAATGTAGGGGGGAAGTTCCCCTTTTCCACTTCTGAAGCAAACAAATATCACATGTGGTAGATTCGGCAGCTGCATTAGTTGGGGAAAATTGATGCACATTTCATGTGTCAGGGAGCTGAATCCCAGAGAATGGAGCCAGCCTCCCAGAAAATGGTTTCTTTATATAGTTCCATCCATTTATTGTTTGACTGGGTTTTCTGTATATTAAATTCAAGCTGTTCTGCCACTCATGGGCATTATGATGTGTTGGCTCCGTGGGAAATAATGAGGGTGATGGGATTTTACAGCATTGCATTACAAAGGAGGCGTCCCCAGCCTCATCCATCTCTCCATCAACTAGCTTGTGCATGAGGTGGCACTTATATTAAAACGATTTTTCTGATTCAGTTTAATGACACTCATTCGAGTCCTGACACCCAGAATAAGATTACATGAGCTAAATGCAATCTTCCTCCATCCAGTCATGGTCAGCAAAGGCTCAGCTATCTTCCCTCTCCAGTCCCCATCTTCCCATACACCCGTCATTTGCATTGAGCTAGTTGGAGGGAGGTAGGAGTGGGGAGAAAACGCCTGTGTTCTGGCCAGAGAAAAGCAGACTGGACAGAGGCTGGAGTCTGAACTTGTTCTGGAGGCTGCGGCAGCTGAGCCTTCTGGCAGAAAACTTTGAATACCCAAAAGCATTGTGGGAAGTCCTTCCTGCTTGTCACTAGAAGTTGGTTTGAGGTCAATACTGCACACTTCTTCCGAAGCAATTTCTGGGGGCCTGGTCCCTGCTTCCCAGATTAAAAAAAATAAAAAACTTGGACATCACTAGAGAATGAACACTTAAGATATGAGTATTTGGTAGAGTATCAGCTTCCTGGAAGTGGCTGGTTGTGTGCAGAGCCACCTGCCTGAGGATAGCGGGTGGGAGGTGAGGAGACTCAGAGCTAAAAGTCTCTGCTGCTCTCCCTGATGGGAAAGAGCTCCCAGCTACAATGGAGCATGGAGAAGAGCCCTGCAATGGCCTGGGACAGGAGCTCCCTCCTGGGTGGGGGGAAACAAAAATACTCAAGTAATTACTGAGGGGCATTTCCCTGCTCCTGAGGAGGGAAACGCTGCCTTTTATTTACATTATCTTGAGGCAGAATAATTGCTGCTCCTCAGGAGGAATCCCGGTTGTGTTTAATGGGTGTGTTTAAAGAGAGAAACCCAAACAAAACCAAACAGAGAGATACAGAGAGAGATTGGGATTGATTTTGAGGGATTCCAGAAAAGATCTGTGAAATGGGCACCAGCCTAGAAATCCCTTTCCAAAAATTGCAGCACTTTGAATTGCTGAATCAGAAGACAAATTCAATGTGATGCTCCCGGTGTGAAGCACCCAAAAGGCTCAAATCCTACCGGTGTGAATTAATCTCTCCCTTCTCTGCAGCCTGAAGCCCTGTGGCTTCCTCTGCTGCAGCTATCATAGCTGCTGAGTTTTTGAGTGTCCTCTCTGTTTTCGTGTCTGTGTCAACACTGTCCTCTTCATGGCAGGAAGCACTGTGCCCAGCCACTTGCCAAGTGCTCAGTAAATGTTGCCCAGGTTGAAAGGAAAGTTCCCTCCAGGTACAGACGCTGCCTGCTTACTGCCAGCATCAGGCCTAGTCTGAGATGCTGATGCTACAACTCAGGTGTTCTGGTTTGTTTGTTACATGCTGAGGTCTCGGCTGCCCCTGGCCTTGGAGCCATCCTGCGAGGCCTTGAGGATTCTTCTTGTGAAATGCTTCTCCCAGGGGTAGAGAAGATCTTTAGGACTGTGTCTTCTGAGCCAGTCCCCTGTTGTGGGAGCAGGGGAAGTTTTCAGCTGGCTTGGTGGGAGCAGGACCAACAAGCACTTCCTGAGAAAGCTTCCTGGTGCCTCTACATTCAAATATATGCAGAATTGCTCACTTCTCCCATTTCCACTGCTGCCACCCTCAGTCCCAGCCACCTTGATTTCTTGCCTGGATTATTGCATTAGCTTCTCCCTTACAAGGTATTTACTATCTGGCAGCCAGAGCAATCCTTTAAAAATGGAAGTCAGTGGCTCAAAACCCTCCATGTCAAGCAGAGTAAAGATAAAGTTCTTGTGGTGGTCATAAGGACCCTACATGAGCTGCTTCCCCTGTTACCTCTCTGGACTCATCTCCTGGTACTCTCCTGTCCCCTGCTCTTGCAGCTTGATCATTTGGACCTTCTTACCTTTTCAAGAACAGCGTACCAAGGCCCCTTCTGCCTGTTGGACTTTGCCTGTTGGACTTTGCATTTGCTATTCCCTCTGCCTGGAATGCTGTTCCCCAAGCTATCCTCATTCCTTCAGGTCTCTGCTCGAATATCTGAGAGGCCCTTATTGACCTCCTAACATGAAATAGCAACTATCCCTTGCTCTGCCCAGCCCCACACACTCAGCACTCCACAACTGACATATCAGGCTTTAATTTTCTCTGCAGCCTGATAAGATATATTTATTTATTTGCTGTTGGGTGCTGTCCACTAGAATGTAAGCTCCACAAGATCAGAGACTGTTTTCTTCTCTGTTGTATTCCCAGTGTCTAGTAGGTGCTCAATAAACATTTGTTGAGTAAATAACTGAATACAGAAAAACATCATGGGTAGAGGGGCTTACCTATGGCCCCCCTTCTCCTCCTCCCTGGCCCCAGAGTCTGCAGGAAAAAGCATAGCCAAGTAGCCAAGAGTTGAATGCAAAATTCCCTCGTAAGAAAGCCCCAACCCTGCTAAGCCTAAAATCAGAACCACAGAATGCCCTTCCTGACCTCCCTATCTCCATTCTGTCCACAAATATCATATCTGACATGACTATATAGCTAACATGTAGATAGCATGTTCATTGGTTCTCATATTGCCAGAAGATGGTTATCAAATAAGAAAACTAAACAAACGAACCGGAACAAATACTTAATTGAGACACACTATATATCAAGCTCTGTGTAAGGCACAAATCATGCATGATCTCTGGAACAGAGAGCTCACATCCTGGGGGAAAGACACATAAACAGCTGAAGTTCACAAAATGTGGCAATGACAAGACAGAGTAATGCAAGGGCTACAAGAGGAGGCAAAAGAAGTGTACCCAGCTCCTGGAGGTGACATGGGGCTGAGTTTGAAGGATAATGTGTATCAGCCAGACACAGAAGCAGATGAAGGGTAGTCTCTGGAGCACCAGAAAGAGTGTTCAAGTTCAAAGGTAGAGAACTGGGTCTCATTCAATTCATGTTGCCTGAGCCTTACATTGGCTGATGTGCAATCATAGTGCCTGTGTATTCTCAGAGCCTGCCATGCTGCCTGGAGTGTAGGAGGCACTCAATAAATGTTGAACGAATGAAAGATTCCTTGTTGAGATGCAGTTCTGCACCCTCGCTTAAGAATTTCAGCACCAGAGAACTGTCAACAAAGAAATGTCAACAGAGAAATGACAACAAAGAAAAGGCTTTGAGGTCGTTTGTTCCCAATAGGTGTCCTCAGATAAAAGTCCTCTAGGCAGGGACCCACCCCCAGGAAGCTGGACACTATTAGCCAGTGTCCTGGGGCCAAGGTGCTTGGGCATTGGGAGGAGCATTGATGGGCTCCGGAGGCAGTAGATAAAGGTGCAGATAAAATTTCAGGTATTAAAAGGTTAACAAAAACAGATCTCAGACTGGCTCTACTTCTGGCACTAAGGGGAGGCTTATCAAGTACCCCATTCTGTGGTGTGCCTGTATCGATCTCCCAGGCTTAGTCTCCCTGTCTCTTGGAACCTCAGGCAGGCCCCTTCCAGGATTATGTTTTAAAGTGAAATGCAAATCACCTAGAGGCGGCTTCCTGCTTGGAAGAAGTAAAAATCAATTCTGTTTTCATTAAAGTGATATTTGGACACTGTCAAATGCTCTCTCATCTCAGAACATGGGGTGACAGACAGGCTGCTGGTCTCAATTACACAACTGAGACAACCAGTAGCAGTGGGCCATCTCATCAGGATCAGACACTGCTCTGAACCCCTCCCGAAGATACCCAAGAGCCATCCAAACCAGGCCCGGAGCTGGCCTCCCCTGGTCCTTGTGGATGCTTGCTTGCAAGGCTTTCCTCCCACATGCTCTCCTCTTTCCCAGACCCTCCGGAGCTTCCCCCATGGACTGTCCGGGACAATCATGATGCCAAATGAAATTAAGAAGGGAAATCTGCTTTGAGAGAGTTTACGTCATATAATACATTCTCAAAGTAGTTAGGTTGGTCTTATTTAAAATTGGGAGTTCTATGTTATCCCTTCCCTCTGTTAACTGAGATAACTGAGGATTGATTTTATTTATAGCGTCAATTATGAAGATGGAAATTAATCCTCAAATGGGGCATTTGGGAACTCAGCTGTCAGGGGGCTCAAGGGAAACCTAGGCAGAGCATAAAGGGTCTTTCCCCTGCAAAGGAAAGCCATCCTCGAGCCCTGACAGCAGCTGGGCTGTTATTGTTCTTGTGTGCTTAAGGTATTCTGAGATATTAACTAAACGGTAATAATTGGTTCCAGGAGATCTCTCCCTGGAGGACACCTGAGTAACTCATCAACGAGGTGCTGGGAAAGCAGGCAGGGAGGGCAACCAGAGCAGGAAGAGTGAATGCCTTTACTCCGCGTATCAGCTCTCCATGCATCAGTCGGCTCGGCCCTGCAGAAGAGCTGGAGACAGTCCCGCTCCAGACTGGAAACAGGAACTCAGGGAAGGACCAGGGAAGGGAGTGTCTGGAGAAAGGAAGAGGTAGATGTCTACTGGGAGCTGTTAGAAGCAACTGAATGATGGCAAGATATTGGTCCTTGGTATTCCATGGCCACTTGGGACTCAAATGCCAGTGTAGAGTAAGAAAAAGATGGACTTTCTGGAATGGTTGAACAAGGCTACAACTAACCATGAATGTGGTCAGGACAGAAACTAGCCATGGAAAAGGGAAAAGTTTCCAGGGTCAAGTCAGCAAAACGTCCAGTAAAGACAAGAAGATCTCCACAGTACTGCAGAGCAGCCCAGGGAACAGATCAGACACCAAGTAAAGGTTGCTCTTCTCCCTCCTGGGGGACCAGGGCTGGGGCAGAATACATACATCTGAGGGGGCTTCAGGCTGTGCAGGCTCAAATCTCAGATCCACATTCTAGAGAGAACAAGTAGGTCTAGAAGGAACTGAGAATAGTATCAGGTCAAGCAAATGGAAGAGTCACTCCATTCACACTGGTTCATCCATTAAAAGCATTTTGCCAAGCACTTGCTATGTATAACCAAGCAACGAGCCTGGTAATGGTGTCAACTGCCAACTCAGGTCAAAGTCAAAGTAGCCTGACCCAGCAATGAGCTACACTAGCCAGGATAGAGGGAAAGAAAAAGGTTGCTTTCTCATTACTTATCTGAGTTTAAGGAAGACACTACTAAAGGTTTCCTTTCTTGCCCATTTGTTTCTCCTCCCAGAAGCTAGACATTTAAATGCATGGGGAAGGTAAAACAAACTTGTTCATTGTCAGATGTGGGGTGAGGGAGCCCACCAGGTCCACATTCAGGGAAAGCATGCTTCTCCCTAATGCAGGCACCCTTCCTTTCACCCTCCAGCAGAATCTACCAGTGCCCTCCCAAGAAAGTAAAAATGAGACCAAGATAGTCCACCTTGATGCTGGACTTGCCCCTTAATCTACAGGGTGAATGATAAAAGAAGTCAGCAGTTTCCCCAGAGCATTAAAACATGGATTAATCACCATTAATTTCTAAGGCAGTATTTAAACTGCTCAGAAGGAAATGCTTTATTTTTAAAATCTCCGTGTGTCTGGTACAGTGCCTGACACATAATACTCATTGGGCTGATGCTTTCTTGACTGGCAATATGACTAGAAGAGAATATCACACCCTGAGGCCATAATAAAAAAGTAATAACCCTGAAGGTCTGATTTCTACCTAGGGGACCTGATGGCATGGGAATGAGTAGTAGGGTGAAAGGAGAAAGGGCACTGGAGCAGCCAGATTGGTATTTGAAAATTAGTTCTGCTCCTTATTAGCTACGTGACTATGGAAGTTTATATAATCTCTCTGAGCCTCAACTTCTGCAGCTTCATAGGGTATAGAATTTTTTCCAATCTTGCAGGGCTGTTGTAAAACCTTAAAGAGATAATATATGCAAAGTTCTTAGTACACTATCAACATATAGTAGACAATCATATGCTGTTATACTACTAATCAAAAGCAATGAACAGGTGGTTATCAGCATGCCTGCTTTCCTCCACATGGCTATCCTGAAGGATCTCTCTGGTGTCATGAGTCCCATCAAGGGGCATCTGAGGGCACTGGGCAGTCAGAGCCACATCAGGAGCTTGACTAGAAGTAGAAGTGAGGTGTTTGGCCACGGGTGAGGTCCCCTTCAGGAAGGTGAAGGGATGGCTAGGGTCAGCCTAAAAGGGATAAAGATGAGCTCCTGACAGCACAACCTCTCCAGCCCATTTTATCCCCAAAATACCCCACTGCGCCAAAAAGCCCACATCTGCCACCTGAACCAAGAGAAACAAGGTCAAATGACCAAACATTCTTACCCACTCTGGGTGAGCAGCCATTTGAAGTGTGTGTGTGTGTGTGTGCGCGCGTGCGCACGCATGTATGTGTGTTGGAGTGGGAGGAAGGGGCAGGGTGGTTCTGTCAGACAGATGAGAAGTAAAGGGAATGCCTTAATCAAATGTGGCCTTCACAAATGGATGGTGACACCCTTGCTCTTCCCCTTGCTACTCCCTCCCTCTCGTGTGTGGCAGAATGACAAATGTAATCATTTTAAAAGTTCTCATCACCTGCTCAGTCATTCCCAATAAGCATATGCAGCACTATGGAAAACCCAACACTACTGCCTCCGGGTTTCGGCCAGGAAAAAAAAAAAAAAATCAAATCACCAGGACACCACCAACCAAACTGTCAAAGACAAAAATAAAAAGCTTCATGAATTCTCCATCAGCAATATAACGCTTCCTGGCCTAAGCAAATATAGACCCAGTATATGAATTGTGGAGGGATTTTGCATTAAGCTCCATGGTTTCTAATAGCTGAGGCAGAAACCCCTAAGAAATCTATGTTTCCATAAAGCCACCTCTATTGGCTCTAATCCTGTTAGGGTGAAGATTAAAATCTCTTTCCTGAGCTCCCTTCCTCTGATGGAAAGCTTCACATCCCAGCATCATGGATACATTTCTGTGACCTCAGCTGGAGAGGGGACCTCAGAGAGACAGAATTACCATGACCTCCCCGAGCACCTGTCCCTCCTTCTGATGTCCCTGCTTCTGTGTCTGACCACATGATCCATTCAGACCATCTCACAGTCACCCAGGTCATTCAATCACTGACTCAGACTAAGAAAGCAAGACCGATACTGCTTTAGAAAGAAAGAATAAACCAGGTGCCTCACTTTGCGGAAAATCCAGGTTCAGAGTCACTTAGAGAAAGTCTGCTCAGAGCTACTGAACCCTTGAGTGTCTGTGGCAGCACAGGAGAAAAGCACGACAAATGGAAAAATGGCCTGCAAATATACTACAAAGAAAATATGCAGAAAGGATCCAAAAAGAGTGCTCTTGGTGTCTTCTGGTAATGGACATCCGAACCCTCGGAACTTCTCAACAGTCTCCTCCCTCCCCAACCACTGCCCTGACCTTCTTCCCAAGCAGCCCCTATATGCACAGATGCATATACGAATGCAGACATCACCTCACCCCGAGACTTCACACACACACAAGGCATGGCTGAAAAAAGAATTGGTGACTTAATTTTCTTAGTTCTATAAAACACATGCCCCTACCTCAAAAAGAAAACTCAATTCCCATCAAGCCACCACCCCCAAACAGATTACTCATGGGCTTTCCCCTTCGGATACAGCAACTCCCCCTGCCCCCACCACTTAGGTAAGGGACTCCCTCCTTCTCTCCCCATGGTGACACCATCAAGGCTTCAGAGGCCATCCAGCTGTCCTCCAACCTCCATCCTGGTTTCATCCACCAGTGCTGACTTACCCCAGTGTGGTCATGGTGACAATGGTGTACCAAAATGAGGCAGGGATGCTTGTGAACTTGCTGGCCGAGGAGCCCTTCTCGGCATAAAACATCACAGTGGCAAAGATGATGATGGCCATGGTGAGGGAGAAGAGGAGAAAGCCCAGTTCCGAGGCACAGCTCTTCAGTGTGTAGCCCAGGATCCGCAGGCCCTGGGAGTGGCGGGAAAACTTGAAGATCCTGAAGACGCGGAAGACCCGGAGCGTGACGAAGGCGCCAGACACGTCCTCATTGTTGGTCATGACCAGGCCGATGTAGTAGGGCATGATGGCCACCACGTCGATGATGCTCATGACGCTGCGGATGAAGCGGTAGCGGCTGGGCGCCGCGAAGAGCCGCAGGAGGTACTCCACGGTGAAGATCATGACGCACGCCGTGTCCAGGCAGAAGAAGGCCACCGAGTAGCGCTCCCCGCAAGGCAGCTCCTTGCTGCCTGGGACCGTGCCGCACGGCACCGTCTCCACCACATTGGTGATGACCGAGACGGCGATGAAGAAGCCAGTCACGTAGTAGAAGACCAGGGCCAGCGTGCTGGTGTGGGGGTTCTCAAAGGCCCGCCACATGGTCTGGCGGAAGCTGAGCGAGGGCATGGACTCCTGGTTGTTCTCCGAGTCGTTGTCGTCCATGAGCCGCTCGGCGTTCTCCCTCTTACGGTCCTTGTACTCCTCGTAGCAGCAGTCCCCGATGATCTCAGGGAGGATGCCGTAGAAGGCCAGCTCATCGTCGTAGGCAGAGATGCATTCGTAGCGCGGGTAGTGCAGCTTCCCCGTGCGGTAGAAGTTGAGCACGCAGCGGAACACCTCGGGGTCCCGGTCAAAGAAGTACTCCTTGGTGTCCTCGTTGAAGAAGAACTCCTTCTCCGTGCTGCCCAGCAGGGTGTCCGGGTAGCGCTCCAGCGTGGTCCTCCAGGTCTGGAACCTCCGCCCACTCACGTTGAGGACAATCAGTTCATCCTGCCGCTTGTTCTTGTCGGCCGGAGCCAGGGGCATGGGGCAGTTGGCCACCGGCATCCACCCGATGGCCGCAGCCCGGGCAAAAGGCAGCCAGGCCGCAACTCCGGCTGCCATGGTGACTCCAGCTCTTGGGCCGGCAGCCGCGCGGACACTGTGCACACCAGCTTGGAGTTAGTTCAGCAAACCCTGGGAGACAGGAAGGGAGAGAGAGAAGGGGTGAGTCCATATCGACTGGCAGGTAAGAAATGGGACACAGGAAAGGATCACTGGTGAGTGAAACGGCCAAAGTCTCCAGGGCAGATTAATAAAACTGAAATCCCCCCATAGAGAGGTGACTTGATTCTTTGCCATCCAGACACTGGGAGAACACCTAGCTCGCGGAGCTCAGCTAGGTGGGATCGCCAGATGTTGCTGACTGCCTAACAAATCGTCAAGTTCCAAGAGGGCTCAGGAGCATTTGGAGGGAAGGCCTCTTTAGCAGGAAGATCTGGCAAGATGTGGGTAATAATCAGCTCTGAAAGGTTATGGCGTTATTACCAATTTAAATTGGGAGAGGGTAAATGAGTTCTTATTAAATGAATTTAAAAGTGGGATAAACATGCTAATTTTTATTTCACTCTTTCACCCACTGGGGTAATCAGGAATGGGGTGTAGATGAGGGAGATCAGGTAAACAATTCTTTCTACTCCTCCCTGGCGAGGAGGAGGCTGGGGCTGCCCAAGTCCAGAAAATTCTCTGAGATGGCAGGTGACCACCAGGATTGGTGAGGTTCTGTCCCCAACTCCCATGGAGAAGGCTCTCCCTGACAAAGTGCTACTCTGTGGGACACTCAGCCCCTACTCCTTGCCCTAGCAACCTAGTATCAAATTTTTCCCCTCAGACCCTCAGAGCCATGATGGAAAGACATGGGAAAGGTTGTGAGGCCAGGCAGGGTCTCTTTCCCTGCTCTGTGAAGGGCGTCTTGGCTTCTTGGTTCACCTGACTTCGATGCATCGTCTCTTTCCCTCCCCAGAGGAAGCCGATCCACGCTCACTGCCGTCCGTAGATTCCTCTCCTCCCGTCTCCATCTGCCCACCATCCATAGCTCCCTCAGGTTATATAACAACACTCCTTCCCATGGCAGCCTCTCTCACCTGGTCCCCACTCCACCCTCAGAGATTTTTCCAGAGCCGGGCCACCCTGTCCCTTCACCTCTCTAAACCACACTGCATAAGCACTTCCCCATTACCTGTGTGGACAGAGGGAGCAATAGCACGGAGATTTATATTTGGCTTTGGGAAGCAGATTTACCTTTCCAAATCTGGCTTTTAAAAGATGATAGTGAAATCGCTCTGCAGTCCCCAAATGTATACCATCTGTGGGAAGGCATGTGGTGACACAGAAACACACGTAACAGAAATTGGAAATTGTTTGGGGTTGACACACTCATCTCCACTAACCCTAAACTGATCACACAGAACAAATCCTAACTCGAAACTATTTGGGCCCTCTAGAATTCAGCTGCTGTGATTCTATGTTTAAATAAATGAGGAAGAGGTGAATCTTGGAAAATTTTTTCTGTTACACAAAGACTTGTATAGGGAGTTGATCTTCATCTCTCCCTATAAACCTGCTTCACCTTCTCCTGACTCCCAACTCTTTGAGGTTTTTCAGATCTCTACCTCCCTCAAACTCCTGAGCTGCCACTGGACTTTTCTGCTCAGATGCCTCTGAAGTGGACAGGTTTAAACAGAACCTGCCTCCTTGTAAAAAGCTGCTATTCGCCTTTTCTTCATGACGTCCCTAACCGCAGGGCTGTCACCTTGACCATTTTTCTCTAAAGAGTTGCCAAATAATAGGCAATAGCTCTTACTGCCCTCATGAAGGCCCAAAGTCCCTCGGGCCTCCTTCCCATGGACCTTCTTGTTGCTCACTCTCACACCCCACCCGGTTTCTCCTGTTCCCCTGAAATCCATTCTGCTCAGTGTTATCTCCCTAAAGCAAGGTTCTGATTGTATGTTACCCCATGACCTACAAAATAAAGTCCAAACTCCTTGGCCTGGCATTCCAGTATTCCCACAAATAGATCCCAGCTTCATACTCCAGCCCAATGGCCCAGGCACCCGTCCTAGTCTCCAGCAATAAGACCAAGACCTGTTCATGGACAGACCCTGGGGAGGTCTGCCTCTGGACCACTCTTCCTTCTCATGAGAATATCCTTCCCCTAGACCCCTCCTATTAGAATCCTACCTATTCATCACCCTCTCTGTGATGCCTCCTTCTCTCCCCACTATGAGATTCTCTTCTTCCTTTGGGGTCTTGACTCATTGTCTGCCCTCTTCCCTAGCACCTATCACCCCACAGCTAGGATTACACATACTTTATGCACATATTATTAATAATGACTAACAATTGAGCACTTACACTATGCAAGGCATTACACTAACTGTCTCCCATGGATTATCTCATTTAACCCTCACAGCAACCCTAGGAAGAAGAGTCTGTTGTGTCCCCCATTTCATAGATAAGGAAAGCTAAAGCTTACTGAGACGTAGCAGTCTAACAACCCCAAAGCAGCAGAATAGGGATTCCACCTCAGGCAGTCTGCTGAGGGCTGACGGTGTGCCAGGCACAGTACTACACGTTTACATGGAGCATCTCAAGAGATCCCACCAACAACCCTGAGGAGTAGACACCACTGTAGGCCATATTTTTTCTACAAAAGAAAGATGAAGCATAAGGAGTTGTAATAATTGTCTAAAGGATGTAATAAGTAGGCAGAGCCATTAAAGCCAGGCAGACTCAATGTGGAGTTCAAGAGTACAGCCAGACCACCCCAACCTTCCCTATCCTACACTAAGCTCTTTTGGGCAAAGGCCGAGATGCCTCCACTTTCATATCACAACCCAGAAGGCAGCACAGTGCACTGCATCAGTAGGTGCTTGAGCTGGGACCCCTGGTTTTATAGGTGCCATTTTTTCCCCATCAACTTTACTCTATGCCTTGCTAATATATTTCAGGGGTTACCAAGGGTGAGCGTTCTGTCTCCAAACAGAAAGTAAAATCTGAAGACAGATCTGCATCAAAAGAATCCAATTCAAGTATCTGCCTCTGACTCAGTCAAGTTTTCTAAAGAAGCCAATCTCTGCCTCAGTTTCCCCATCTGCATGCTAAAGGGATTTGTCACAGGGCCCTTCTCTCTCTAATAAAGGGAGGTTGAGTCAGATGCTACAGAAGATAATAGGCATGACAATGACATTTCCTGTAAGTGTCACTGCTCAGAGAACAGAAAAACAGCACAGGCCTGATGAGCTCCTGATTACTGGAACCGAGGAACTGAGGAAAGAATGGAGGTCGTTCATGCAATGCAGTGGGTAATTCACATGCTACTGATAGAAGACTCAGGAACACATCCTGCATTGTATTTCTTCCTAGAAGAAATTTACTCTTCTAACTATACTTTGTTTAGGATTAGGAGACTTAGTAGTTCCTCAGCATGCACTTAGCTAGGATTTATTTCTAAGGGGCAAGGGGTGTTTGAGAAGCAAGCCCACAAGTTCAACTCTGTTCACAGGTGATTCCAATTCAGAGTTGGTTACATTTATTGAGCACTGACAATGCTCTGGACACTGTCTGAGACACTTTTACACACAACATTTAATTTATTCCCACTAAAATCCTATGATATAGGCTTTTCTGCCCAAAGCTTACAGGTAAGGAGAAGGAAGTTCAGAAGTCTCCTTCAAAGTGGCTAAGTTCTGTGTATATATAGGAGCTGACAATTTTCAAATAGACCATTGATCACCTCACTGCCAAATGGCTTTCCTGATCTAGGCATTGCCCAATACTGATATTCCCAACAGAAGACAGCGAGATGCAGAGACTCCTTTCCCTATCTTCCCCAGGCAGCAATGAGCAAGGGCTCATGAGGCCTTGCAATTCCAGTTTCAATCCCACCCTCAATTTGTGAAAGCAAGCCATGATCACCCTCTGGTGCTCAGAGTCCTCCTCTGTAAATTGAGAATTGGACAGAAACGTGACAAAAGACCATTTGGCTCAAAGGATCCCTGATTTCGCTGGATCCAGGATATCAAGTCTGTAACTTAGGTCTCATTGAAACCTCTTAATGACAGTCACCCATGCAAAGAAGGAAGTAGAGCATCTGGGCTTGTTGCTGTGAGGATGGAGTTAGCCTGAGCCTCAAGGTAGCAAAGGTAGTTCTGGGAATTCCTGCTGAGGTTAGTGCTCTGCAAAGGGCACACAACTTGTGTCACTTGGAACCCAGGGGCAATTGAAGGCCTGGGCCACCCACAGACCCTTGGCCACCTTCCTAGAGAGTAAAGGAGACCAAGTTCCCAGACTCTCAGCCCTGGACCTTTGACCCTTAACATCCTGTTTCATCCCAGAATAAAGCTCAGAGAGGCAGAATCTTGAGGGGGTTCAAGAGGCAAAAAGTAAGAGACCACTGAATTAGAGGCACCCTGTGGAACCCTGTGTGGCCAGACACAGAGTTCTGCCCCCTGAGACGGTGACACCCTTCCCCTTTCATTCTCCTAGTCCTGCTCTACCCGGATTCCCAAGCTTTAATACCTGCCCCTGCCAAGCTGAGTCTCATCACCCTCTCCTCTCTATCCTAAGCCAATCTCCAAAAACTGGTAGTGTTTTACAAACTGCTTTCAGATGAATAATTGAGAACTCAGGAGAAGGAAAAATTAACCCCTCCCTATCTTGAGACCATAAAAGCTTCTGGTCCCAAGGCCAAATGTTCACCCCATGCATGAATCCAGGGCAATCTTCCTAAAGAAGGCCAAGCAAGCACCAGCCTGTCTCCAGAGGCTCAGTCACTGTTCCCCTGGTAAAACATACCGAAAAAGGAGCAATTACCCCATTGTTACTTTCTCTGTGTGTGGGGGTTGGAGGGTGAAAGGGGAGGACAAGTGTCCCACCAGACACCATACCCAAGGCCACACTGGCCATATCCACCCAACCCTGCAGGAATGACCCACTCAAGTAGGCCTTCTCCATGGCTTATACAGCAGGGTTCGCACCCTGACAGGAACCAACACCTTCCGGAGCTGGCCTGGGTATGAATTCCTGCAACAGGCACAACAGTGCGGCCCCATTTCCAGCCAATGGCACTGCACATGCCTCAAATGCCAAGGTTTTACTAGGACGTGGACGCCTTACAAATGAAAAATCTGAAGCTATTTTTGTTTTTGGCAGAAGAGTTTGACAGTGGGAAAGATAGGGGGTGGGGGCAGGCTGGAAAAGAGACATTCAAAACAGGTAAGCTCTGAAATGAAAAAGGTGACAAATCCTGGCAAAGGGAAACATTTTCCCCTGCTGTAAAAACTCAGTTACTCCATTAAACAGCTTCTGTTTTGGAGATAAAAGGCCAAAAGTGGGCGGAGTGACCAGACGGCCTGTCCTGGGGTTTGACACCTAGCTGAGGACAGGCATAAGGCAGCAAAAAAAGTCATGTCACCAAGGTCTGTCCTTCAATGACCTCAGTGGAGAGAGTCTGGAAAGTTACTTTCCACAATCTCACATCACATCCCTTAGCTCAGAATGGGTCTGGTCTGGGGGCAGGGGAAGGTGCCCATGACCCAGAGGGCTTCTCCTGTGTTCACAGGATTTTGGTAGGCAAAGCATGAAACTGACAAGGTGAACCAAGCTGGGGATCCTTGGGGGACAGGCTTGGGACACACGCACAGATCCTCTTCTCCAACAGTGCCACTCCTAGGCTAGCCAGGGCACTTTCCTGAACTCTTTTTCACCAGCCTCCTCAAGAGCAAAGGGAACAAGCTACTAACCTCTTTCGGGGGGGGGGGGGGGGGGGG
>NC_045434.1:109184304-109204899 GCF_002776525.5 Piliocolobus tephrosceles | reverse complement strand
GGGGGAGGCTCCCTTGTATACTTGCATTTTGTTGCATTCAAGTAGAGACAAGGAGAAAATAAACACATCAATTCCCTTCCTGTGTGCCAACAGGTCCACATGGGGAAATGTACACATGCTTTGTATTGAATTCGTGCACACCCAGGAGCCCTTTCTACAGACAGTAAACATACAGGCTCCCTCGAAGTAAGGTAAACAAGGCATACATTTAACCATCACGTACATTCATGCAAAATACAGCAACGCATGCCTGGTCTTACAAACATCGCATTGTGCCTAGGACCCCGAGAAAGTTCAGACGCTCTCTCTCAAGAAATACACGGACCCTTTTTCTTGCTGTGCGATTTCAGGTCTGGAACCTCAGCCTGTTGCTGACATATCAGGGCTGACCAGGATAAAAGCAGAACATCTTGGATCGTATTCAAATGTCGACACTAAGCAAGCGCAGGAATTTAGTTGAGTCCAGGTAACTTTGCCCAGTCCCTTCCCGTCCCCCACCTCCAATGTAAACACCTCGCAAAGTGAGTCTTTCGATCCCCCTCCCCGGGGCCTCGACGGCCCTTGGCGTCACGTAGAGACCTTTCCCAGAGCTCGCGGGGTGGAAGCGGCGTCGGGCAGGACCAGACGGACTGGCCCCCAGCCTCTGGTAGACACACCGCCGGCTCGCCGGGCTGGAGAACTTTGCGAAGCGCCCCAAACCGCTCCCGGTTTCCACTTTCAGCCATTTCTCTCCTTCTCCCCTCACCAAGAGCGGGGACGGAGCAAGCCTTCGCCACCTGTCTCTGGCACCCGCCGAGGGAAGACAGGCCAATGGAAAGAGGGCAGAGGTTCACACCCCACCCCCGAACCCCAGCGCCTGGCTGCCCGGAGGTGGCTCCATAGCCCGAGGGAACCGACGCCCCCGGGCCGGCTGCCTGCTCCCCCACGGCACGGGCCCCACCCCCAATCCTTCCGGCGCCCCAGCGCCCACCCACCCGGGCGCGGGAGTGGGAGGGTGCCGCGTGGGCAGCCGGAGCAACAGGCGTGGGAGCAGCGCTCCTCGCACTTCCTGGCTCCAGAAGGCTCGGTCGCGTCCCTCTTACCTTCTGCGAAGCCAGCCCGGGCCCCGCGCCCGGCGCCCCGCGCGCGCGAGGAAGCTGCAGCCGGGAGCCGGGGGCCGCGGAGGCGCCGAGCGCCCAGCAGCGCGGGGAAGCGCCCAGCAGCCGCCGCCGCCGCTCGCGCGGCTCCTCCTCGCCAGCGAAGTCTCGCTCGCTGCCTCCCTCGCTCGGTCGGTTCGTGCGTCCGTCCGTCCGTGGGGCCCTCCCTCCCTCGCCGCCACTGCCGCCGCCGCCGCTGCCGCTGCCGCAGCCTCCGCCGCTCCAGCCCCGGCTCGGCAGCGCGTCCCCTCCCCGCCTCGCCGCTCCGCTCGCGGGCTCGCGGGTTCCCTCGCTCGCTCCCTGCCCCCGCCGCTGCCGGCGCCGCGCCGAGCGGAGCCCGGCCGGCCACGGGCTGCCTCTCCCGAGGTCCCTTTCCCGAGGGGGGAGGTGGTGGGGGCGCGGCGCAGGCGGGGCGGGGAGGAGAGGAGAGTCCGGGGGAGGCGGCAAGGCTGCGCCCTCGGCTCTCTTCCGATCCCCGCGGGCCCAGCGGCCCCAGGCCGGGCCGGAGAGAGCCGAGCCGCCAGGCAGCGGAGGGAGAGAGGAGGAGGACCCGGAGTCTCGCCGCGGGAGGGTGCCCAGGGCGAGGGCGTGCGAGGGGGAGTGACTCCGCGCGCGAGGGTGTGTAAGAGTGTGAGTGCGTGTGTGTGTGTCTGTGTGTGTGTGTCTGTGTGTGGAGAGGGGCGCGCGCGTGAGCGGGGGGTGGGGAAACGAGGCAGAGCCTGGTGCGTCTCCCCGGGCGAGTGGAGGAATCCTAGGGTGTGCCTGGAGGTGGCGGAGTGTACCGACGCGGGTGTGAGCGCGTGTGCCAGCGAGGGTGGGCACGGGGGTGAGTGTGGCAAGGTGAGCTGGGTTTGGGGGTGGGGAGGAGCGGCGAGTACGGCGTGAGCGTAAGTTCGGGGGCGTGTGTGGCTGGGGACCCACGGAGAGGTGGCAGGGAGCGCCGGCGTGTGCGCGCGTGGGGTGTGTGTGCACCTAGCTGTGTGTCTATTTCTCGCTGACTGTCCACAGGGCAGCAGCACCTGCTTGAGACCAAGCCCGGCCACCCGGCAAGGTGGGGCCCCCTACCGCGCAAGCTTCGCGGCTGGTCCCCGGCTTTCAGCTCCGAGTGCAGAGGCTGAAGAGGTGCCCAGGGGAGACACTGCCTCCAACCCCACGTATGAGTCGGTCTCCTCTCGGAGGGCGAAGACACCATCGGAAGGTCAAGATTCGCCCTCCCATTCCGCCACGTCTACCCACTACCCACACCCAGAGTCTGGACTTGAAAGCGTGAACTCTCACCAGAGCCGGTCCCCTTCCAACGGGAGCCCGCCCAGCTCCTCAGTCCCTCCCTGAAGCCCATGGGTCCCCACTGCCCCGTGCCTCATCGACCCAGGATGGGGAGTGGGAAGGTCAGCATGTGCCCACAGGGCCAGGTGTCCGGCCCAGATTCCCACCCTCAGGGCGGCGGCGCGCAAAGGGCGCAGTCCCCGACGCTGGGCGGACCCGCGGCTCCGGCTTTCCCGGTGTCTCCAGCCTAGGTGCCCGGAACCCCCGATCTCGGCCTGGCGCTCCGGAAGCGAGGCAGCTCGGTGCCCCAGCAGGGACGGGGAACGCTTGGCTTGAGAGATCACATTTCTGGGTGTGGAGAGGTGGGTGCTGAGGCAGAGAAATGCAAAGTGCGTTGTGACCGCGGGGGTGTTCTAGACTGCGAGGGTGTTCTAGACCCTAGCACAATTGTAGACCCAGGGCTGGAAAATGACCTCCCTGAATCCGGAACGGAGCTTCTGGCTTGTGAGAACCCCTAGCCCTCTTCCAGATGAAGGAGTGGGAGTCGGTAATTGTGGTCTGGGCCCTTGTGGGCCCCTGGCACCTTGGAGTATCTCATTCACTCACTCTCACTTTTTCCGGAGCCCCCTTCAGTCTGTCAGTTTAAAAGGTACACAATTGGCCCTTCAGGAGGTGGGCGTGGGCCCCATTAGCATTTGCCTGGAGTCCCGGAGCTGTGTGGGATTTGCATACAGTAATAATGATTAACAACACTGCCACTCCCTGGCAGACAGGGGAAGAATTCAGGGAAGGCCCTGGCGCTGCTCCCACCTCCCTCCTCCCTTCCCTCTGGGGAAGGGCTAATTTTCTGGCAACTGCACACCTCAGTTCTTCTGACCCCGGGGAGAAAGTGCCTCGGGTCCTGGGTGATCACTACTCAGGAGGCGGGGGCACTTTCCTTCAGTCCTCCATCCCATGTTCAGGTCGGGAAAGTGAAACCCATATTTTATTTCTGCCCAGGTTTGAACTCCTATACATTCTCACTGTTGTTTAGCATCTTGGGGGCAGCTCAGGGGTTGAGTCTTCCTCACTGTTTGGAGGCCTCAGGAGACAGTTGGGGACATCATTTCTCCTCAGAAAGTCAACTAACGGGACAGTTGTGGCCTCCTGAGACTCGTAAGCTCCGTTTGAAGACTAGACACTGGTCCAGACACCTGCCTCCTCTTTCCTCATAAGCTCGTAACTCATTGCTTAAGTGTGGTAGCTGTAGACTATTCTCTCCTTTCTGTCTTAACCATCTAGGGAAAATAGGAAAGACTGGGATTTCTAGTCTAGGCCAGTGTGGGTTTTGTTTACCAGCCCTTCCTACAACCAGGTGATCTGCAAAATGAGAGCAAGCGATGGGGAGAAAGGCCTTTTGGCTCGGGCAGCTGGAGTAGCCCTACTACCCAGGAGATGCTGTCCCTCCTACCAGTCCCCAGTCATCTATTGCATCTTTCCAGCACTGCCTGTTCTCACCTTCCCCCTCTGCCTCTGGTCCCAGCCTGGCCGGGATTTTCACTTGCTTTTCCCCCATGACACGGCCGCTTTTCCTTTAACTCTCAGCTTCTATTTAAAAAGCTAATTTGGGAGCTTGTCGATGCTCCCAATTCAGACATTTTAAATAGGAACTGAAAGTCAGGAGCTGCCAGGGCACTAGATTTCCTCCCGTTGCCACCAGCACAGCTGAGGCATTTGTTCAGTCACTCCTCTGGCCCTGGCCGTGTGTGTCTGTGTGTGTGAGCATCCGCGAGCTCAGGGTGTATTTCAGGCTATCTTTTCTATTTAAAGATGGTGCTCCTATGGATGACTATTCTTTCTCTGTGTGTGTGTGTCCTTTCCAAGCTGTGCACACATGAGGATTCTTCTTTAGTCCTGTGGCTCTGGCCGGTATTTGCAAAGCTTGTCACCGTGTGGACTGTGAGGGTAATAGGCAGCCCAGCTCAAAGTCGGCTGCTTCTTTGCTGACGTGCCAGGCTGGTGTGTCTGCGTGGCTGTTTCCCAGGGCTGCTCTGTTCAGGGTCTCTCTTTGAAGCTATGCCTCATATGCCTCAGGGTGTCCTTAAGGGTCACTCCCACCCTCACTGCATATAGCTGTCCTATTTTAGTAATCTGCCCCATGCTGGGGCAAGAATTTTGGGGATGGGCTGTACCTCTGAGGGTTACAGCCTTTCTACATTTAGGCTGCTAGGTACCTTGGAAGTAAAAAGCACACACTTTGAGGTGAGACTGCCTGGGTTTGAACCTGCCTCTGCTGTTAATTAGCTGTGTGATCATGTGGAAGGTACTTAATCCCTCTGTGCCATGATTTCTTCCTCTCTCAAATGGCAATAAATAATACTGTCTACTTTATAGGGTTGTGAAGATTAAATGAAGTAACACAGACAAAGTGCTTAGAATCGTGCCTGGAACATGGGAAGTACAATATAATTGTTGGTTGTTGTTGTTCAAGGTAGGAGTGGTGCAGGCAGGAGGTGCAAAGAAATCTGTCTGAGGAGGAAGATAGAACTGCCGGATTGTACACAGAGACACATATAGTTACTCACCCACCCATGCATGTAACAATAAAAATGCCAGGCCACAGCCCACAGGGAGTCAAGTTCACCTTGCTGAGATAGCTGATTCTGTAAGTCCTAGAAAAGGGAGATTTCTGATGAAGGAATAGAGGAAGAGTCTAGGGATAAAGATGAGGAAGGGGCTTGACCATGTCAGAAACCCATGGAACATTTCTAGGGAGCCAATTTTATGCTGAAGAGTAAGTCCCAGGGCCTTCCCTATCCATGTGGTCCCAGCCTCCCTTATTTAACCACTGAAAGCAAGGCTTTGTGAAAGTGAGCTCCAGCGAGAAACTCAGGAGGGTGGCACCTTGTTCTCCCTGAGGATCCCCTTGGGTTTGGGATACTCTCACTTTCATACTGCCATTGCCTTCTATCCCTTATTCCCATAGCTGGGCATGTGAGCTTTTATTCAGTTGCTATTAGAGTTTATTTCACCTCAGTTCGTGAGCACGTAAAGAAAGAAGATGGGCCCACAGGAAGTTGCTAGCAGGAAGAGGAGCTCTGAAGGACAGGAGGCTGTCCAAGGGATGAAAGCAACATTGCAAATGCTCGGCTTAGCATATCAGCCGTAAGTTGAGAGGCCACCGTATGTTGGGCTCCTTGCTAGATTTTCCATAATCCTGCACTGTAGATATTACCATCATTTTATTGATAGAGAACCTGAAGGTAGCTGGTGGAGAGGGACACTCCAGAAGGATGTGAGGCTGCATAGCTAGATTGGAGCTCTGACCTCTCCCTTTTGCCACTATCCCAGGATCCTTGGTTTCCCTGCTTCTGAAAGTAGAGTATCCTCCTCAGTCAGATAGAGGGGCTTCCCTAAGAGGACACTCTTGTCCTCTCCTGTGTTTGGCCTCCATAAGTTAGGTGTGGGGTTGACATAGTTTGAATATTTGTTCCCTCCAAATCTCATGTTAAAATGCAATCCCCAGTGTTGGAGGTGGGCCTAGTGGGAGGTGTTCGGGTCACGGGAGCATATCCCTCATGTATGTCTTGGTGCCCTCCCCATGGTAATGAGTGAGTTCCTGCTCTATTAGTTCACGTGAGAGCTGGTTGTTGTAATGTGTCTGGCACCTCCCTCCTCTCTCTCTTGTTCCCTCTCTTGCTATGTGACACATCTGCTTCCCCTTCCCACCCACCATGAATAAAAGCTTCCTGGGACCTCACCAGAAGCAGATGCTAGTGCTGCGTTTGTACAGCCTGCAGAAACCATGAGCCAAATAAATCTGGACTAATACAGGGGTGGAGGCTCAGTATGTCCAGGGTGGGGATGCACCCTATTTTTCTTCAGGGTGATTTCTGCCTGAGGAATTCCAAAGCTTGGGGGTGGCTTGGCTTTCTCTAGTTTCCCAAGGTGGGGTAGGAGGCGGTGGCATAAATACTGAGGAGCTTTGCCCCAGTCTCAAAAGGCCAGGGCTTTGCCTGCCAGGTATCAGCCCAGGTTGTCCAGCTTCCAGGCCAGGAGGCGCTGTTCAACATTGGTGGCCCCAATGGCTGAATGCTCACAACTTCTAGTTCAGATGCTTCTCATCCCTTTCTGAGGGTGGACAACTCTTGCTTCCTGCAGCCCTAAGTCCATTTTGGAGGCCAGTAGTAGCCTGGATGGTCATCTCATTGATCAATAAACTTAGACCAGTTACGGCAAATGAGAAGCCATCCAAGTTACTGGGCTCCAGTGGAGCTTCCGAAAGTCAGCCCTTCCAGTGGACCTTCTGCCAGCCTGACCGCTGCTCCAACCAAGGCAGCTCCTGGGGGAGGCAAAGTCCAGGTGGAGGGTTTTCTGCTGATCAAGACCTCCCTTGGAGGGAGATGCAAGGGAAGAAATAGAAGGTAAGAGAAGGAGGAAAGCAAATATGGGACAGGGAGACAGGTACTGGGAGTTGGGGGAAAAATCCTAATCATTTGTTTAGTTTCTTGCTAGAAAATCTGGAGAAGGGTGAGTGGAGGCTGGGGATATAACTCTTAGGTGCAGTGACTTGTTTTCTGCTGGTGGTTTCTTTTGCTTGTGTACTGATGTTTCCCAGGTTTCTGTCCTGGGCCTTCTTTGCTTCTCTCTCTGCCCTTTGCCCTGGAGAGTTGATGCAAGCCCATGGTTTCAAGTTTATTCAGATGCTTATGATTTCTTTCTGCATTCTTCTGGCCCCAGTAATGATCCACCGTGCATCTCCATCTTTGTACATAGGCACCTCTATGCTTCATCTCACCAGCAGCCTTAATCCTTCTGCAATCAATTGTTTCCTCTAAAAAACCCTGTTCCTATCATGGTATATCCCCCACTTTCTTTCCAGCCTTACCTTCTTCTACTTACTCACATCTTTCTAGCATGTAGATGTTTTCTTCATTACCTGCAAAATCTCATATCTTCATGCCTTTGTACATGCTGCACCCTCTTCCAGAAATGCCTTTCACCACTTCCTATTTCCTTTGTCTTCCTAGCAAACTTCCACTTAGCCTCAAACATTAAATACCCAAGACAAAAGTCACATAAGTATTGGTAAAGTCCTCCCCCACATCCCAGGATGAACTAATCATTCCCCACTTTGGATTTTCAGTCCTTCCTGCGTACCTCAAATATGGTTCTTATGACCTGTATGGCCTTGTTTTCTGCATGGTGGTATCCCTCTCTGGACTTCAAGCTGTTTAAGGCAAGGACCGTCATCTTAGTCATTTCTGAAGCCTAGCTCAGTGCTTGGCACATTGCAGATGTTCAATACATTTGCATTAATAATTTATTTTAACTTTAATTTACGTGGCTCCCTTGATTGTATGTAACTGGGAATATGCAATTAATTTGTCAACTGGTTGGTCTCCATGTCCTATGTGATTGATCTTAAGCACTAGCATGAGAACAGAAGGAAAGAATGAGGGTGTTCGATTTTCAGCTGATCCTAGATGAAAAGAGCCCCAAAGCCCCCCTCCTCCAGTGGGGAGGAAAGGAAAGGCTTTTCGTATCTACAAAGTGAGCCCTCAGTCGATGCTGCCTGCAGAGACCTTGCCAGTGTTCTTTTCTTGAACCCGATTGGTTTTCAGAGAACTCTTTTCTTTGCTTTCTGGCAGAATGTCAATCACATACTCAGAATATCACCTCCTTGGGCACAGCCAGGGCATGGTCCATTGAAAATGTTCCTGACTGCCTGAAGCTGATGGCTCACCATAAAAGCCAAAATGGGGACCTGTCAAAAATGTATTAGCCAAACTATGGCTTGGCTCAGGAAGATGCCAAGACCAAAGGCTGCTGAACTTTACGTATAAACTTGCATGGAAAGCACATCACTGATCTGAGACAGTGGAGGCTTAGTGGTGAGAACATGGGCTCTGGATAGACCTGGTTTCAAGTCTTGGCTCTGTCATTCACCAGCTGTGTGAATTTGGGCAAACCACTTTTTTTCTCTGATGCTCAGTTCCCTCACCTAGCAAAAAGGGTTATAATGATCGCATCAACTCATAAGGTTCATGAGGACTGAGTTAGATAATGCATACACATGTTTCATATACAATAAAAAATAAAAATGTTGGCTGTTTTAATATTGTCACTGAGTCTACATGTGTCTGAAACTAGGTTTTTTTGAATCCTGGGTACAGCTTTACAAGCAGTATTGTGTAGTTTAGACAGATCACCTGAGTTCTTTCTATGTAATTACTGTTTCTACTGAACCTTGGTAAATGTGTGAAATCAGAGAAGTCTGTCCCTAGATACTCCCCTCACCCCAGGGGCTCCTCTCTCCATTCTGTGCAACCCCATTTCTGTAGCCTTGAGCTTCAGCCCATTTCTCTCCATTTCCTCTTCATTAACAAGAACTGATAAAATTATTTGAACTGATATGTAAGTGACCATCTCATCCAGAGATACAGTATTCACATTTTAGTAGGTCAGAGCCTTAAGCCAAGGCAGTGAAATAGAGTGGATGGTACTTCAAGCATTCATCAAAGTAATGGGGAAAGTTTGTGGTCCCAGGAGACTCTTCCCAATTCCACAGAGTCCTGCCCATTCATAAAACTGGTACTATTGATGCATTATAAGCAAGGTGGTCCGTGTTTGAATTCTGCAGCTGGAAAATCAAGTCTCCAGCTTTTGCAAAAGTGTTGTAATAGGGAAATTTGGGCACTCATTTTATATACCAACCTCTTCTTAGTAAACAGACGCAGCTCATGAGCACCAAGGCCTTTCCGGCATTGCACATCTATGATACTTATACTCAAGTGCATTTTTTTCTTCAGAGCTCAAGGCTAGAGTTGGGTGTTTTTGCCTCACTGGGTTTGCAGGAGACTCAGCTACAAAGTCATTAATTGCTTTGGTGAATCAACAAGTAAAGAAAGACAGTCCAGCTATTGTCCCCACACTGCAAAATCATAAGAGACTTCTGGACTTCTCTGCAAAATCCTCATTAAAGATGAGTCCTCATGGCTCTTACAGAATTCTTTATTATGTTCTTTGAGCTGAGACTGCAAGGTAAAGAAAGAAAAAAGGGAAATAACTAAATTTGTTATCAAGAAAAATTTCAAACATATACAAAAGGTGAAATAATTGTATAATATACACCCATGAACATGTCATTTAGCTTTGAAAGTTACCAACTCATGGCCAATCATTTTTCATCCGTACCCTACTCACACACTCCCCTACCATAATTTTGAAACAAATTTCAAATATAATTTCATCTGTAAATATTTCTGTGATTGCACCTTGGTTATATCCAACAAAATCCATCTCTCTAAAAGAAGTCATTCTTTCCGCCCTCCGAGATGCTAAGAACATTTGGCCAGTACCCGCATACATGCCCAGGAGTGGTCCCTGGGTTAGGCAAGCTTGAGGGTTTGCTGAATGCTGTCCAAAGTTTGTCCTTTTCCTTGGGTAAAAAAAAGAACCCATAAAATGTCTGGTAGAGGTGCAACTATGTGAACCTTTTTTTTTTTTTTTTTTTGTCAGCAGAGATGATGCTCAATAGCTGTGATGAGATCCACACTGAGAGAAGAGTCATGGTCATGAATCCTGCTGGATTCATCATTTTCCACATACTTTACTTCATTTAGCTTTCACTAGTTCTCATGTTGGTTCCATTTTACAGATAAGAAAACTAAGACCTAAGGTCACACAGCTAGTAGTTACTTGTGGCAGAGACTGACTAAATGCTAATCAAATTCAGTTCTTCTTTTCTGTAGATACAGTTAGATTACTTTCCCAGGTTCTCTTGCAGTTAGGTTTGGCCATCTGACTAAGTTCTAGCCAAAGTAATATAGGCCAGTCCCATAAAAAACATCTAGGGCAATTTAGCATGTTCTTTCTCCATCCACTAGCTGAGTGGAAAAAATTTCAAGGGCTTAGAAGAGACAGAGCCACAAGAACGAAGGAACTTGGGTCGCTGGGTGACTGTGTGAAGTAGAGATCCCTCCCAACATTCTGTGAACTGTGAAATACGCAAAATAAATAAATAAATAAATTTTTATTATGCGAAACTGCTGAATTGTGGGTGACACGTGTTAAAGTAGTAAAGCCTACCCTGACCAATACACTGTCACAGATGGGATTTAAATTCAATCTGACTATGCCAATGTCCAAAGTCTTCCCCTAAACCACACTGCCTCCAGGCACAACAAATAAGAATTGCTTATAAGAATCACCTACATGCTCAGCATGTGATAGGACTGTCTTCAAGGAGATCTCGCATCTTAGATTTGTGCTAATATGATAGCCACTAGCCACATGGGGCTGTTTAAATTAAAGTTTAAATTAATTAAAATAAAGTTAAAAATTCAGTTTCTTAATTGCAGGCTCACGTTTCAAGTATTTAGTAGTCTCATGTAGCTAATGGCTACCATGTTGGAAATGTGCAGACAGAATATTTCTGTCATCATGAAAAGTTCTGTTAGATAATGCTGTCTTAGATAGACCTTCATTCACAATACACCCTTCCTCAGACCCCCACAGAAAAGCTGGAAGAAGCTAGGGATGCTGCTTACGAGAGGGCGGAGGGTAGCATAGCCAGCAATCAGATTATCATAGATATAAAAGCCTCTCCCCTGACCTGAACCTTGGATCTTTTTTCTTACCTTTCCTAGTTAACTCTCAGGCAATCATCCTATGGCCCTCCTGTACTCACTGGTAACATAATTTGGATATGACTTCCTCAAACAGAAGGAGCTCTGTTTGACCCTGTTCTCCAGACAGTCCTGAGAGCAGGGTCCGCACATCATTCCCTCCCCAGCAACTGTGCAGATGCTGAGCATTAGATGCCAAGAGACTGGCATCTGACAGGGCTGCACTTCCTAGCCTAGATTAGGGATATTTCACACAGCAGCCAGAGCGATTTTTCAAAACACATATCCAACAATGTTGCCCATTAGTTGAAATCCTATGATTCTCACTGCCCTCAGAATTGAGTAAACATATCTCAACATGTCTCCTGTTGTTACTGAATCATTGATTACTTCTGCTTTTCCACTTCCTACTCCTGGGCCCCTTGAACCTGGTGTTCCTGCCACGTTGAAAGTGCTGCAGTTCTCTAAACTCACAGGTTTGCTTTTACCCCTGAGTGTTTGCTCAGGCTGTTCCTTCTGCAGGGACTCTATCCTTCCCCATGTCTGTTTAGCTAACTCCTACATGTAGGGCTTAGCTTGGAAATACTTCTTCCCCACTCCCACCCCCTTTCCCACTATAGAACGTACCACACTTCCCAGCCATGTTTAGGGAACAGCAGATGTTTTCAGTTCAGGTATCAAAAGCAGAGACTATTTTGTGGAGGTTTTTCTCAAGAGGCTGACCCTTCCCAATCCATCTAAATCATGAGTCTCAGTCCCTCCCTCTTTTCAACACATACACAGGCGCGTGCACACACACACACACACACGCACATTTCCTATCGACTTAATTCCTCTGCAGAGTCACCGGAGGCAAGTGGAGCCCTGTAAATCTCTCACAAGCTGTAATGCCCAGAAACCTATGCTCCTTGACCCCAGCCAGCCACTGTGAAACAAGTGCTACTAAATCCATGGGCCATGCCCCACTCCCCCTCCTACTTGCCATCATCCCATCATCTGAAAGGGGAGTCTGATATACAAAATAGGGTGTGGCAGTCACAATCCAAACTGGTGCCGAGAAGTGCTGCGGGTCTTCACTTCATTGGATTACTTTTATGGGATCGGAGCAGATAGAGGCAGTGACTCCAATGCCTGAGACAACATGACAATAAATTGCCATGGTGGCTTTTCCATGGCTCATAGCTAGTAAATCAAATCTATTGAACAATACATTTACTGCAAATTTAAGAAGCTGTTCTTCCATTTTTTAAGTGTATGTGTTAAATCATGCCCAGAATCATAAAGAATGGAGACAGCCAGCCTCGGTGTGAAACAACAACAACAACAAATGAAAACAGCCACAAGCTTAAAGAAGTTAGAAAATGCTAAATTCTTTGTTGATGAGAGAGTGAATACCCTTCCTGATAGCTCCATGGGGCTCTTTTCCCACTGAGAAAGGCTAGAATCTCCAAAGTGGTAAGCTAATGACTTCTTAACTAATGCCTGAGTCCATTTTGCAAATACACGTTCAATGTTAGCAGGCTCCTTCTTTGTTCCAGATTCCTGACGTGGACAGAAAAGGAAACACAACAGCCTTCTTAGTGAATTACAGCACTGCTTGTATCAGTGGGATGGTGATGAGGGTCAGGAGAGGGAGTGACTTACTGTTTTTCTCTAGAAGATTCCTTTTCTCCTCATTTCACTCTATTCAAGTGCTACTGAGTTGAATGCAACTCCCAACTCAAGATGCTGTTTTGGCCATGCTTTGCTGTCAGCGTGCTTTGTCTTATCTGTATTCCTTTGCCCAACCTACATGTTAACAGGAATCTGGCAACCTGGCATTCAATAAACGTTTTATTTGAACGAATAGGTCTTTATTCACTAATGTTAGTTCAATAAAAACTTCTTAAACAATTCATTCATTCATTTACACACAAATGTTGAATATGCAATTGCTGTGCCGGGCGTATGGTGGTGAGCAAGATAGATACTGACCTTGCGTTCTTGGAGTACAGCTCATGTTTAAAGAGAAAGACAGACAGTGAATCTGCATTCTGCACTGATGGTTACGCTTACTAAAACCTCATCTGGGGTCAGTGAAGCCTGAGAGGTGACTAGAAGCTAGATTCACAAATTCCCAAAATGATCCAATGAGATAGAGCTATGATTCCATTTTCAGATGAAGAACTGGAGGCATGCGTCACACAGCTGCAGTAGTGGCAGAGCTAGTATGTGTGATAGGGGTGTGTGTGGACTCTCGGGAAGCACAGGGAGGAGACATTTGGTCCAGCCGAGCTGTCAGGGAAGATGATCTGGAGGAAACGACATCTGAGCGGAGCCTGGAAAGCAGGCAGCAATCTACCAAATGAGTGAGGGAATGATGTGACCACCAGGCAGAGCAAAGACACCAGGGCATGAAACATCACAGCATGTGCCTGGAGTGTGAAGCCAGAGGGAGGGCACATCAGGACCGAGGTGGGGGAAGCAGCCTATGGAGGTCTTGTGTGGCAAGCTTAGGAGTTGGACCCTATTCTGCAGGCCATGATGTGCCACCAAAGGGCTTCAGGCAGATGCATAATGCAGTCAGATCTTGTTTGAAAAAACCACTCTGGCCCGGCCATGTGGAGGATGGATTTGAGGAGGACCAGATGGGAAGCAGGGGGACCAATTAGCAGGCTATTGCAGTGTTCCAGGAGAGAGATGAGGAGGGCTTCAACTAGGGCAATGGTACTGGGAATGGACAAGAGGGAACACAAGAGAAATATGTTTGTGGTAAAAATGATCAGAACTCTTGACTGGCTGGATGTAGAGCAGCACAAGAAGGTCCCAGGTCAGGCTGTACTGCCTGGACAAATGACTGTGCTAATCTGGGACACAGGAATGCAAAGCGGAGTTGCTGGGGGTGTAGATGCAGTCCTTCCATGAAGGAAGGTGGTCATAGTTCTCTCTCAGGGTCTTTTCCAGCCAGAGCTGTTTATGCTGGACTGGAGAGACCTGTCAGCTGGGGACATTCAAGGCCTGAGAGCAATGCAGATCTTCAGAAACAGGCTGGGTTCACCTGAAACAAACTCAACAACTCCTTTGGTTATAGGGGGATCAATTTTCAAAATAAAGGTGAGCAAATCCCAGCATAGCAGGCCACAGAAGCTAAAGGATTATAGAACTACTGATCATGGTTGAGATATAGGAGGAGAGATTAACTCTTGGGTCTCATACCCCATCATTCTTCTTCCCACCCCCTTCCGGTCCCCCAATCAGCACACGTGTGCACACACATACGCTGAAGCATGCATACGCGCATGTGCATACGCTTTATCATCCTTAAACTTCTCACCTTCCCCCAGACACACCAGGCCTGCCCCACTTCCTCTTTGCACCTGCTGTTCTCCCTGCCTGCAGAGTCTTTCCTCCAAGTTCTCCACTGGGCAAAATTGTTTTCTTCCTTCCACACCAATCCAGATGCCTGGCCTCTCTGATGCCCAGCCCCACTACCCCATGTGGGGTTAATTGTTCTGCCCTCAGTGTCCTCTCCACACTTCCCCCCGCCCCACCCCTGTCAAAGAGCACTTTGTATTGTGTTTCCCTGAGTTCTTTCTTCACTGCCAAGCTGAACTCTTGAAGTCTTGTCAATCTTGGTATCCCCAGTAGTGGCACAAGTTCTGGTTCATCACTGGTACTCAAAAACTGAGGAATGAGCACATTCCCTGAAGATGGACTAGAATATACCTTCCCTAGCCATGATCTCAAGTTCTTCACTTAAATGAAGGGTGGCGTATTTATTCTCTGGACACTCACATGCCACTGGGAAATAAAGCCTGAAAACACATGAGACGAAGGCTGCAAAGATGATGCCTACCTTCACTCTCAGTTCTACATGAATAGGTCAATTATGTTTCTGAAATTGGCCCTTATATTTATCCCCACTTTACAGATAAGGGTTCCACCCTCAGGGAAGGCAACAGCTCTTTTGGACTAAAATGATCAAAGACTTGTTTAACATCTTTCAAGGGAAATGAGTAGGTAAATGAGAACACCAGCTGTCTGGGGTTTGGTTCTTACAGAGATTCCCCACGCTGACCACAGTTGGTGGGCCCAGATGAAGCCCCCCCAGAGAGCGAAACCTTCAGTTGTTTGTCAGGTGGCCTGTGCAGTCCTCTGGGATTCTTATTGGCTTCAGGAGCAGGAGGGGGACTGACCACTATGAACCAATTTATTAGCCTCCCAAGAATTATCTCTGCCTGCCTCAGGCTGGGCACCTCAACTTGACAAAGTTGGTGCTCACAAGCAGGGCAATAGACAAGGGCCAGGAGTAGCTGGAGACTGGAATCATCATCATTATGAAATCAATACCAGCAATGACAGCAACAGAAACTCTTCCCTGACATTCACTATGTGCCACACAGTGTTCTAAGCCTTTCTCTGGATTCGTATTTTATAGTCCTTACAATGTTTCTCTGAAGTAAGTACTGTCATTCCCATTTATCAGATGAAAAAACAGAGGTGCAGAGAAGTTCAGCAATTGACTTAAGATCAGATAGCAGAGCTGGGATTTGAAACCAAACAGTGTGATTCCAGAGCTGCTATTCTTAAATATTATGCTGCAGGGAAGTGCAGAAGGCAAACCAGTACCTTGACCTTCCATAGAAGGGCACACGAGGAAATAAGAAGCCAGCACTTGCTCTTACTCTGACCCCCATACACCTCCAGGCTGTCCAACTCCAGGCAGGGATGAATGTCTGCTCCTTGCTAGGTTAGAGCTCTGCAGAGTCCAGAAAGTACAAGTGAGCTGGAGAATGCTGGGCAGATGAGCTGGGTGCCCCTTTACCCTCGGCCTTGCAGCCATGGCCTTCAGATTGCTGCCTCTCCTGGGTGCCAGGATTGCTGCTGTCTGGAGCCTAATCTCCATTCTGGTGGTTTTGGTTGCTATGGTAATTGAATTCACTTAAAGTTGTCTCCAATCTAGTCTGTCTACTTCTTTCTGCCCATAACCTGGAAGGGCACAGGCCCAGGATGGAGGGCAAGAAAGATAAGGGATTGCTGCCCTGGGAAGCCTACATGTTTTTCCTGATCCAGAGATCTTCCTCAGTGGCAAACAGGAGAGAAAATCACAAAGAAATGTTTATTGCAAGTCTCTCTCCATCTTCCTCTTTGCTGCCTTAGCTCCTTTCTGCATAGACGCATTGGAGTTAGGTGGGCTGGAAAGGCAGGGACTGGCACAAGGTACTCTGAGAGCCTCTTCCATTCTTCAGTGTTTTGTTACTCATTCAACAAACACTTACTGAAGGTTGACTGTATTCTAGGCTGCTTGCCTAGACAGGGGTCTCTCTGGGGCCAGCTCAGGATCCAGAGCCACAGGGAATGTCCCCTGACAGCACATGTCTGTGTGGCTACCATTCTGAGATTTCAGGAGAATGGCCAGCTAGGCCAGACCCTGACAGGAAGATTAGGGACTGTGGGACATCTCCCTTTCCTCCTTTCTCTGCTAGAGGGAGATTCATCACACAGCTTACGGCTGCTGAGCAAGAGGAGAGGAATCAGAGATCCTAGAAACTAAGCTGCAGAGGAATAGGACCGTCCCTGGATGGGACCTGAGGTGCAAATAATACTCATTTTCTCCACCATTCTAATGCAAAAAGAGTTTTGACACATAAGACAAATGACAAGGATGGAAACCCATACCAAAGAGCTGCCTGAGGGGTGTGTAGGAATGGCATTCCCTTCTCCTGACCACCGCCACTTTGCTTGGATGATAAGGGAGTGGGGATAAGAAGGTTATAGTAGATTATAGGTGACTGTGTGTTTGCAAGTCTCAGTCAGAGAAATCTCTGTGCAGAGTCAAGGTAGGGAATGAACTAAAATAAGGAACCTGGAACATCAGTGTGGGGGAGTTCTGTTTGGGACAGGTGAGTGAGGTGCCTGGTGTATTCAAGGTCAGGTGCCCGATAGGCAGAAAGAAGTGTATTTCTAGCACTTGGGAGAGAATTGCTCGTTAGAAATGCGCATGTGAGAATCATCAGCCTAGAGATGACAGCTGAAGTTGTGAGAAAAGACGACATTGCCCAGGAAGAAGATGCAGAGGAGGGATGTGAGAGGAGGCAAGCACAGCTCCTTGGAGAGTGGTCAGAGGCAGGGCAGTTAGTGTCTTTTAGGAAGCAAGAGAGCGGCTTAGAGTCAGTGATTGGTAGGAAATAGTTAGTAGTACACATATTGTGTGGGCTTCAGGGAAGATGCTGCTGAGGGAGTTGTGGAAAGTCGGGCTAGTGCAGTGGCTGTCAAATGTGAAAATGCATCATGATGACTGGAGGCCTTATTACAACACAGACGGCTGGACCCCACCCCCAAAGTCTCTAATTCATTAGGTTGGAGTGGAACCCGGGAATTCACCTTCCTTCCTTCCTTCCTTCCTTCCTTCCTTCCTTCCTTCCTTCCTTCCTTCCCTCCCTTTTCCTTCTTTCTTTCTTTCTTTCTTTCTTTCTTTCTTTCTTTCTTTCTTTCTTTCTTTCTTCCTTCCTTCCTTCCTTCCTTCCTTCCTTCCTTTCTTTCTTTCTTTTTCTTTCTTTCTTTCTCTTTCTTTCTCTTTCTTGTCTTCTTTCTTTTTCTTCTTTCTTTTCTTTCTCTCTTTTTCTTTCTTTCTTTCTCTCTTTCTTTCTTTTTTTTTTTTATTAACAGAGTCTCCCTCTGTCCCCCAGACTGGAGCAATCGTGGATCCTGGCTCACTGCAACCTTGACTTCCTGGACTCAAGGAATCCTCCCACCTCTGCCTCCTAATGTACTGGGATTACAGGCCAGGCATGAGCCACCAACTGGGCTAGAATTTACATTTCTAACAGGTTCCCAAATGCAAGTTGATGCTGCTGATCTAGGGACACACTTTGTGAACCAGTAAAGTGATAAACCTGCACTTGAGAAGGTTCAAATTTCATTTCACCCACCCTTTATTGTGGCCCAAGTGGGACAGGATGAGAGGAGATGCTGGGCTTTGGTTAAAGAGCAGAAGTGGAGAAAAAGATGGAGAGTGCAAGGCAGTTCCTTGGAAATAGAGTGGATACTGAGGGAACGTGATGACACAGAAGGGGAATGGCCTGAGGGACACAGCCACGGCCATGACTGTGGATCTGTGATTTTGAGTTGTGTAAAGAGATCAATGGTGAGTCTGACAGATGGGAATATGGGGATTACAGCCAGCCCCACGGTTCTGTTTGGAGTCCTGGATGAAAGCCTAGAGTCTCCCTTCTAGAGCGCCTCATCCCTCGGCCCTCTCCTTAGCCCCTCTCTTCTAACCTTCTAGGATTATTGCCAGACTCTGGGCCCCAGGCCTTCCCAAGCAGAACAGAGGCAGCTGCCTCATGTCCTGGGTCATCTCTCACTGGGGTTGCTCTGTGGACAAGAAAACCTGGTACTTTTTTCATTTTCTTTCCAAGATTCCAGATCAGGCACTTTGAGAATGCTGTGAGGAGGCTCCTGACCTCAATGCCAAACACCCTCTTGAGACTGAGCCACCCTGCCAGGGGGGAGGTGCAGAACTTGAGTTTTATTTTCTCTCAGCGGAGCGAGTCCATAAAGAAAATCCAATTCATCGGTGTCCAAGAGAACATTACCAAGATAGACGAGACACCATGGGCAGTATTTAATTATGAGCAGGCACAGCAAATAGGAGGGACGCAATAAAAATGCTAATCAGGGAGAAAAAAACAGACTTCGTTTTCAGCTAAGCTCATCTCTTCCCCCGCCATTTCCAGCCCCCAGATGAGTGCCGCAGACCAGGTTCTGAATGTGACTCGGTGACAGGTGAGTCCATTTTAGCCCCCTCACCCCTACTGACTTCTTCCTGCCTCCATTGTCCCAATCTCCTAGTTCCTAGAAGATCCAGTCCAAAAAGAGGGAGACTGGCTTTCCCTTGCAAGCACACAGTTTCCGCTTCAGCCAGGGAGAACTGGCAGGGAACTTAGAGAGAGAATGAAGTTATTTTTCAGGGCTCAATTTCATGTCCTAGGGAGCACTTTAAGAAAGAACAATCTCCCCCTCTCAGTGGCATATCCAGAACTTGCATGAGAAGGGAGGGAGACCAGCTAAGTGCCCCCTGACAAACCTGAATTTAATGTGTTGGGCTTAGTCTCTGGCCTGTTCCTAAGTGGCTCAGGCAATCCAACTGCAAGCCACTTAGGATGAGCTTGGGGGCATTCAGCCAGGCCCAAAGCAGATTCTCAATTCCTTTCAACTTGGCTGAGCTTGATGCTGAAATATGGTTTAGGAATTGCAGGCCATTACTGTCTCCCCCCAATTTGGCAGACTCCTCATGTAGCCAGATCCTTTGGGTCACTATATCCTTCCTTACTAAAGCTCAACTTTTCACACTGCTGCCAGGCAGATTTATTTCTCTAGTTTTGCTTGGTTGCTGGGCTGCCTGGATCCCAAGCCTCATGCTGCTTTTGGGTAAAATTTGCTTGTTTTTGCAGCCCTCAGCATCCCGACTCAGTCCAGGCTCTTTCCCTAAGTTTGTTTCTTCTGTTTACTGGGCATACCATTCATCCTGGCTGGTTTCCATGCAATTTCCTTGTCACTTGATTAATCTCTCTCTGGTCTTCTCAAATCTGTATGCAGCTTGAGGTCTTCCCAACATCACCAAGACAGGACCTGGGCTTGAGGACCATCTGGCATCTCACTCTGGATCACCTCCCTTCCCTCCATGACTCAGGGAGAAAGAACCCAGGCCTTAAACTCCTAGTTACGGCCCCTTCCTGGAAAAGTATCTGTTAGATTAAAAGTTCACATACCAGCTTAGCTACTTAACTGGTATGGAACCCTAGACAAGCTACTTAACTTCTCTGTGCCTCAGTTTCTTCATCTAACCAATGGCGATAACATTATCTTCCTCATATTTATTATAAGAATTCAGTGCAAACACATGTAAAGCAATTAGAAAAGTGCCAGTCACATAATAAACATTCAGAAGGGGTTAGCTATCATCATCGTCATCATCATCATTATTATTATTGTTATGACATTTATTATTAAAGTCAATGATTATCTTATTTGCCCGTATGTCCAGGTACTTGGTAGAGTGGCATAAACAAACATGCAATAATCATTGAATGAATGAATGAATGAATGAATGAATGAATGTTCATTTAAGCTAATTCTTTCAAAGACATTACCCGTCCCAGGAAAATCTAAAGAGAGGACATATGATGACAAGGCTTTACACGTAAGTGGCTAATGGTGTGATTTCAGGCGTGTGTGGGAAAGGGATTTTGAGTCAGTGGTTCTTTTCACAATCTCCTTCATATTTAGTCACATAGTTACTAGAAACATAACTAGGCCTGATTTTCTGGTCACCCATGAATCTCCTATGGGTGATCAGGACAGAATCTTGATTGGAAAAAAGTTATGCAATTCAGAGGCAATAGGTAAACCAAGGCCTGAGAGCCGTGCCGGTCCCCACACTGGTATTACACCCTGCCATGGACAGCGTGCTTTCATAGGGGTCATCCCACATGCTTCTCAACAGATGAATGAGTAGGTTGGGACCTTTATTCCTCTTTCTTTCTTTCTTTCTTTTTTCTTTCTTTCTTTCTTTCTTTCTTTCTTTCTTTCTTTCTTTCTTT
>NC_045434.1:109026231-109184294 GCF_002776525.5 Piliocolobus tephrosceles | reverse complement strand
TTTCTTTCTTTCTTTCTTTCTTTCTTTCTTTCTTTCTTTCTTTCTTTCTTTCTTTCCTTCCTTCCTTCCTCTCTTTCTTTCTCTTTCTTTCCTTCTTTCTTTCTTTCGTTCTTTCCTCTCCTTTTCTTTTCTTTGAAAATATATTCCTATTTTAACATGGTTCAACTAAATGTCACCAATTCCCTGAGTAACTTTCCAGAGATATTTGATGCATATACAAGCAAATACACACATATTTTTTCTCTCCCCTCTCCATGAATTGAAAGCTTGCCTTACACACCGTCATGCACCTTGCATTTTTTCATTTAATATTATACTTTGGAGCTTATTCTATATCAGTATATGTAGGCTTACATCATTCTTTTTGGTGGCTGCATAGTATTATATTATAGAAATTAGTTTCTTTAACCAATTTATGTTGTTTCCAATTGTTAACCATTACAAATAAAACTGTAATGAATAACCTGTGGGTAAGTATACCGGTAGGATATATGGGAGTGTATGTGAAGATAGATTTCTATGACAGGAATTGTTTGGGCAAAGGCTTTATTCATTTGTAAATGTGATAGTTATTGACAAATTGCCTTTCATAAATAGCCATCTTCTTTTAGTTATAACAAAACAGGAGCTTAAAGAGGGTGAGTGACTTGACTAAAGTTGTATGGATTATACATAAAGCAACTGGGACGATAACTAAGGTTTGTTGAGCATTAGGGCTCTCTGGGCCCATGAACTCAAAGAAATGGGAACATCTAAGATATATCCTACAGATTGCTGAGCTCTAATACAATCTATACCTTCATATATTAAACATTGAGCACTGTGGATTCAACTTTGAGAAAACCACGGTCCCTACCCTCAAGCAATCTCAAGTCTAGAAGGGGAGAGAGACCAAAAAAAAAGAAGTAATTTCAGTTTAGCATGGTGGGATAAGGCTGAGATACAAGGTGATATAATGAGAACATGGGAAGGGATCCTGATCAGCTTTGGCTTCCTGGAGGAGGAGGCATTGTAGGTGACATTGAATAATCTAAAAATGCCCTTTGTAACATTAATTATGACTTGCCTCTTGTTCAACTCTCACTATTTCCTATACCAACCTTCTATCAAAGTTATTAATAAGTAGCAAAATAAATTGCTTTGTGAAAGCATGGTATAGTTGCAATAATAGTAAGAGAGGCTACTGTATTCTGAGTTCCCACTGTATGCCAGACACTGCTTTCTGGCTCCATATTAACTAGCAGTGTGATGTTGGTCAGGTTACATCTCTCATGTGTGACTAAGGCCCCATTACTGAAATGAAAAGTTGACCAGATGATCCCTAGCTTCCCAGCCCCAGCAGTTCTCTCACATGCTATGGTTCTATCTCTTCTAAAATCACTGAAGCCTCTGCTGGGAGATAATGGACAAGGAAATGGCTAGGAGTAGGGCATCAGGGAAAAGGAGTAAAAGGACTAGAGATAGTCCTCAAACTGGCAAATCAACCTTGGGAAATTCAATTTTGAGCGAAGATGATGCATATGCCACATAAATATTAATACTGAAAACACCTTACTGTTATATTTTTTAAGTGCTTTCATATGTTATTTCATGTGTTCTTCATAACAATAATGTGAAGGAGGGAGTTAGGGAGGTGGGTAACTGAGGCAGAGCCAAGGGAGGCTAATCAGCCTAAGTCCCATGGTGAGGCAGTGGTGCAGCCTGGGCTAGAACCCTGGACTTTTATCCTGATACATGACTAGTTGAAGTTAGTTGAAGTTCTGTTTTTCCATAAGGCAAAATTCTGGTTGGGAGCAATCCAAAATCCAGAAGACCTCCAGAAGGCTGCACTTAAATGGCCTTTGTGGTGCTGCTCCCACCTCCTTCACTGTCCTCCCAGCAGCATGATAAGCCTTTCCCTGGGTGCTGGAGCCAGACTTTTATTTCCAAAGAATGAGTCAAGTGAGTGGTTTTGGTGACTCAGCACCAATTGATCTGGCTGCTGGGCCTGCTCTGGCCTTTGAGTCAGCTGAGTAGGATTTCTACCTGGCTCTAGTGACCAGGCTGGACATCCCTGATAATCTGCTTCACCCCCTTGCTCCTCTAAGCCTGGGTCCTGCCTTGCTGTTCTGAGTCCTCCCTCTCTAGGAGTTCAGCCCTGCCCTTGAACCTATCCTGATGCTGATTTCAGAACCTCCACCCTGAACCACTGTACACTGCTTATTTCTAGATCCCCTTTTCTGTGCTCTATTCAATAACTAGACACCAACTACTGGACCTCCCTGATGCTGACCACCAGTTAGGGTGTCTGTCTAGCTCCCATGATGTGTTTCCAAATAATTACCTTTGCTTAGTGGGCTGACTGCCTCCCATTGCTGCTAGGTTTGCCCCTATGCTACTCACCCACCACAACGGATAATGCTCCAATTCCAGTCTGGGTGATCTGGCGGTCTGGCTGTCTGGAAGCTCTAAACTCTGTTTCAATAGCCACCCTCCACCTCCACCCCATCAAAGCTGGAAGCCAGTAGGCTGGGTATCCTGAAGCAAGATCCCAGTCTTTGTGGGGCCCTATGGACTCATCTATGGAAGTGCCTGCTAGGTTCCCTTTCCTTACAGGTATGAGTAAGAACACAGCCACTTTTGGCCCCTGGAGGGACGGCTCTGTCTGAAAACAGACGTGATTACTATTTCCATCACCATTATAATCCTTTAATCACACATTTGCAGCAGAGAGCCTGGGCAAGGTGAGTCCATTTATATAAACAGCAGGAAAAAAGGAGGCTCTGGGTTATATGCCAACCAGGCTTAGTGGAAACGTGGCAATCACTAGCCTTTCATGAGCAGAAAAATGAATAATCTAGGTTTTTATCCCCAAACAGCTCACATTCAAGCCGCCAGACTTGTGCTCATATTATGAAGGCTTTGACAAAACCATATTACACCCTTTTATGCTGGCCTGAGCTCTCGGCTGTCAGTGGGCTGGAAGGCATGGAAGGACAGGTCTCTCTGGGCACCTAACAGTCCCTGAACAAAGACTCTCCTATGTATTTGGCCCTAGGTTGCTGGAACTATCAATCCTATCTTCCTACCACGAATGGGATAAGGAGTCTAAGGAAGATTCCAAAACGATTGTTTGGAATGGGTCCTTAACAGATACAGGGGTTTTTCCCCCTCCTTTTGAGATGGTGAGAGGATGAGAGAAACAGGTACTTGAACTCTAGAAAGGGAGCTTCTTCAGGTGAAACTGTAGTGTTTCCCTATTTGCCCAGGTGGCAGAGGCAGAGAGGGGGCCCTGGTGACAGTGCAGTGGCACAGTTCACTCTAAGAAGGGCATTCAGGCTGGGAATATGCCCCGACTCTCTTAATTTTAGATAATTGCCTAAGTAGAGGTCAGTCTTTCCCTCCAAAAGGTTGGTTGTCTTATACGTAAGACTCTCTTTTCTGCTTTTGAATGGGGCTTTATGATTTGCTATTGCTGTGTAACAGAGCGCCCCAGAACTTGGCACTGTACAAGAGTAATTATTTATTTAGCTCACAGGTGTGGGTCACCTGCAGTCAGCTGGTCTCAGCCAGACTTTTCTGGGCAATTGGAATCCAGCTCTGTACCATGTATCTCTCATCCTCCCTCTGGGACCAATGGGGATGTTAGAAGCACCTGAAGATGAGCAGGAGCATATAAAGCCTCTTAAAACCTAGGCTCAGAACTGTCACACTGTCACATGGCCAGTGACAAAGCTAAGAAGAGGGAAAGCGACCACTCATTTATGGGAAGAACTGCAGAGTCACAGGGCAAGGGTCATGAATAGAGGGGGTGAAGAAATTGCCCTAATGACAATAAGTCTGCAGAACCCAGAAAGACGTCAGAATTGTGCTTTCTCCCTTGAAGCTCTTGCAGAGGTCTCCCCGTTCATACCCCTTCTGCTTGGAATGGATGAGATGATGGCGGATCTTCTGAAGAAGGACCTGGCCAACCCAGAGTAACTTGGCCTCATGACTCCCTCTCCATCTTTCCTGTGCTGGTTCAAATGTGGGCACAGACAGGATGGAAAGACAAAGAGTTTGCAGTAAGCCAAATGATTACTTCAATCTCATAGTGGTTAGGTCCTGATGAGTTGTAGTTTTCATGTCTGAAATTTCCCCAGGAAAATAAAGTGGCCAAAGGTATATATGACAAGGAGCGAAAAACAAACACTGCTCCAATTCGGGTCATGTGACCCATGTTACTGCTGAATGGGAAGCGTGAACCAGCGGGTTGAGTAATGCTGTGCCCAGCTTTAACGGCAGACCATCATGTGGAGCCGAGATCTTGTAAATGATCTGAACAGAGATTTCACAGAAGCTCAGTAAAAGAACTTGGCCTTGCCACAACCCTGGACTCTTCAAGCCAACAGAGGTCCAAAACACACTGTTGAGTTTCCATCCGTGCAGAATGGCTGCGAATGGGGCTGTGGCGACAGCAACTCACAGTTTTCCAAAACTCCATGCATGAAACTCCCTTCCCAGCCCTGCAGCCTTCCCCATCCCCCAATTAAATAAGTGCTTGTTATTTTTTCCCTGCCATAAAGCATATTATATCACGATGTCTCATTTACTAGAGGTTACCAAAAGAAAGCTAAATTGGGATTTTGTTCAGCTGCTGACGACTCTTCCCTATTACCCTAACTCATTTTCAATGGCATTTCAACACTTTGGTAATGAATTAGCTCTACTATTTCTGGCACAAAGAAAAGAGAGTTTAAATTAATTTTCAGCAAAAGATACTATTGGTCCAGACAGCTTCCCTCCTACTGTGTTAACATCAGTGTCTTGTCTCGTTAAATGCCGATAAACAAGTTTAACACTCTAACAAGTCACAAATTGGCTTATTGACACCTCCGTCAGCTGTTCTTTGCTTCCCAAATCCCCTGCTTTATAGGCATACAGTGGTTATACAAAACAGGGGTTCTAATGGAACATCAGAATGAAGAGATGCTACTGGCATCTGGGTTCCCTGGCTGCTCATTTTTGTTCTGTCTGACTTTCATCTAACAGTAGATTGTATTAATTTGGCCTCTTTGCCCCGTGCAGTTCATTTGAGGCACATGTATTTTTGGTTTCTCCAGAGAGGGGCTGGGCCCATTCCCCTTCCCAGTTCTCCCCAGCTCTCTCAAGCAACGTTTCCATTGGCTTTTACACTGGGTGCTCCTCACCATGTCAGTAAGTCAGACCACTGAGGACAAAATTGCCGGTAGCCCTTTAATCTGTTCACTTCATGTGCTGCTGGGACCTGAGGACAACGGGACACAGGAGAGCAGGTGATATCTAGTATGGTGCCCCACCAGATTGTCAGGAGACAGAATGACTGCATGGCCAATCACCATTCAACAGGTTCAAAGAGGATAACGCAAGAGAGATTGACCTTAACCCACAGCAAGAGAACTTTAGTTGAAAGATCAGGAAGAACTTCATGAGAGTAAAGATGGTTATGGCTATGACCAATAGCTGGCACATGGTACATGGTCAGGCCACTAAGGCTCCCTGCTCAACTCCTCTTCGAGATCCAAGGAACAGAATAGACAGCAACCTGGTCACCTGGGACGGGCTCAGATGTCCCCAGAGGAGGGGGGTTAGATGAGATGACTCATTCTTTGGTGTGAGAGCTCCATAATACCCCTGGTATTCAAAATCAAACACTATTTTTAAAGTTCACATTATTATGAATATACATAGAAGATCTCTTCTCCATAATTCTTCCATGGGCATAGCAGTGTGATCAGTGATCAGTAGAATTAACAATAGGAAAGGAATATGAAAATAACATTTCAGGGTGCCAATTCCAGGAAGATAGCTTTCCTGCCCCTGCCCAAGCCTGCCCTTCATGCAGTGTGGTTGAGGACGGTGCTTCACATTCTTGCAATTCTTTGCAGGGGCATAGAACACAAAGGAAATGTTATAGGACCAGCAGGTTCATATGCTTACTGCACAGAAACAGACCAAACACACTGAAACAGCAGGGTTTGAAGCAAAGAAAGGACTTAATCATTGCCGGGCATGGAACAAGGAGATGGGAGGAGACCCTCAAATCCATCTCCCTGAGTTCTGGGCTGGGGTCTTTAAGAGGATCACGAAGAGTGGGGGCCTGGAAAATTGGGGTATTGAATGATTGGAGCAAGGGGGATGAAATCATCAGAACATGGAAACTGCTTTTTCTTTGAAGACCCAGCTTCAGCTGGCATCAGTGGGGTTCTCCAGACCAGCTGGTGTCAGTGGGGTCTTCCACATCATCTGGCACCAGTGGGGTCCTTCAGACCAGCTGATGTCAGTAGATCAGTTAAGGGAACCTGTAATCTTGTAACAGGGTCTGCATGATTCTAGGACAGCAGGCAAACAACTCTGAGCAAGCAGGTCAGTGAGCAAGCTGACCTAATGATCAATGCTGAATGTGCTGCAAGCTTGGTTTATTTTTGTTCCCCCCACCCCACCCACTTTTTCCCTGAATAATTTCATAAGTTTATAGGGACAGTTTCAGAAACAAGAAATTGACTTAGGTTTATATGTTTGTGGGTGTGTCAGGCATTGGATGCTGAGGAGGCTAGCATGGGATGGGAGGAGAGAGCTGGTAAAGAACAAAGTTTGGCCCACTCAAGGTAGCTTTGATCACAGCTTCTTTTGAAGTTTTCTTTTGCAAGTTCTTCCTCCGTGCTGTAGAGCTCCAGGGACCTCTCTCTTCTCCCATCTACCTTCACTCTATAGATAATCTCATCTAGTCTTGTGGCTCTAAATATCTGACAACTTCTATGTTGTTTTTATCTCCTTCCAGACCTCTTCCCTGAACTCTTATTGCTTGTCTCCATTGGATGGCTAATGGAGATCTCAGACTTAACATGTCCCAATGAAAACCCCTCTGAAATCTCCCTCTAAACTAGCTCCTCCTATAGCCTTTCCCACATCGTAATTAGTAACTTCATTTTTCCAGATACTCAAGCCAGAAATCTTGGTGTTCTCTTTGATTCCTTTCTTTCATACCTGATATCCAATCCATCAACCAATCTTATTGGCTCTTCCTTTAAAATATACCCAGAATCTTACACTTTTTATTACTTCGGTCCCTGCTATCCTAGTCCACATCACCAGTCTCTGACATAGGTTTCCTTGGTCCACCCTTGCATCAATCCCTACAGTCTTTTCTCAACAACCACTCTGAGTGATCCTCTGAAATTATGTGTCAAATCATGTCACTCCTGCTCAAACTCCTCATTCAAGGAAAAGTTCAAATCCTTAAATGCCTCTAAAGTCACAGAAAACTTGGCCCCATAGCCCCCTTGGCCTCACCCCCCAACCCTCTGCTCACTTTGTTCCTGACTGTGCTGGCCTCCTTGCCTTTCCTCAAGTTGGCTGGGTAGACTACTGCCTTACAGCCTTTGCAATTGCTGTTCCCTCTGCAGGGAATACTCTTCCCCTGGATATGACAAGGCTCCCTACCCACTCCAACTCTTTTAGGCTTTTCACTCTAAGGCCTTCCCTGACCACCTCATATAATGTTGTTCCCCATCCCCAGAACTGACCATTTCTTTATCCATTTTCTGCTTTTTTCTATATTAATACCATCATATTTTATTATATATTTGTCTGCCTTCTCCACTAGAATATAAGTTTCATTAGGGCAGAATTTTTTAAGAGGGTTTGTTCTGTTTCTTCACTACTATATCCCAGCATATAGTAAGTACATAATAATGGCTATGAATGAATGAACAAATGTATGAGAACCATTATCCCTCTGAATCCTAGCTGTCATCTGGAACCTTGGTAAACATGGTGGCATGATAGGAGGAAAGTCCGAGAGAGGGGTCCTCTGTCACCTCTTCAAAGCTATTTCCTCAGTCCAGCATATTCTTCCCTCTCTTCATCTAACTCCAGCTCATCCTCGAGGGGTCAATTTAAATCACTTTTTTAGCCTGGGGTACTAAATTAGCAATATTAAATGCTTCTGTAGCTCTGGGTATTTCTTTGCGTAGCACTTTGCATGCTCAGGGTTTTGTAATAAATCATTCATAGCTGTTGTTTAACGTCTGTTTTCCCTACTAGACTGTGAGGGTCTTTGTTCACAGCTGGGTCCCTGGCACACAGCACATGGCTTGGCACGTGTGTGTGCTCAGTTAGGAACAGTTGACAGTTGAGAGAACATGGGACTTTAAATGTTCAATTAAAGCCTGAAGACAAGGTATCAGAGGGCAGACCCTCACAAACAGTTATGGAGAGGCAGACACCATTCCAGGGATGAGCCAAGGCCAGGTTCCCCCAGAGTTGTGAGAGGAGCCAGGGTCTGTGTTGGACCTCCACCTGCTCTGAGTGGGCTGCTGATGTCACATGATGGGTTCACCTTGCAAATCTAGCTCTCAAGAGACCCCCTGTTTGCCTTCAGTCAGGATGCACTGATAGGTAAGGAGGGCTTTACTCATAGCCTTAACCTTGAGTTTCACACTGGCAGGCGGTCCACAAGGCGTATTAACTAAGAGGGAAATGAGTGCATTTTTCTCTCCGTTAAAAACCCACATGATTTTAGAGCCAGAAGAGACCATTTAACCTTGTGCTCTCATTTCACAGAAAAGGAAACTGAGGCTCAGAGAGTTGAAATGACTTGCCCAAGAGTCACACAAACAATTAATAGAATAAAGCTAAATATCCAGGAACCCTGAAGCCACCACGTGTTTTTTCCACTATGCAATGATCATGCTTCTTTTTCTTCTTCCCCTGCAATAAAACTTTTTCTAAACAAAAAGCTTGACAATAACATTAAAAAAAAAAAAGAGAGTATCTTTAAAAGTAAGCTTTAAAAATGTCATCTAAGTACAATTTATTACCATTATTAACCCTTAAATTGGATTTCAATCTATCCTGATTTCTTTCCCTTAGGCTTGAGTAAAAGATTTCTTTTAGCGCACCCTGACTCCTTATTTCTCAGCTTTGCAATTTCAGACCAGGCCCAAGATTGCCATTTCCACACAACTTCCTGACTTAAGCCTCTCTCAGGTGTGGACAGATTATTTCTCACAGCTGAGCCATGTCCTCTGGACTCGGTCCCTGTCTCTCTCTCTCCCTCCCTCTCTCTCTCCCTCCCTCTCTCTCTCTCTCCCTCTCCCTCTCTTTCTCTCTCTTTCTCCCTCCCTGCATTCCCTTCTAATGCTCCTGAACATGAGATTTCCTTTTCTCCAAAGTTTCCACCTGCTTCATTAACACTTCCATTATAGATATATTTGGTTTTGCTTGAAATTTGCTGGTAATTTGAATATAACCCGTAAGTTTTCTCCATGACACTTCCTTATAGCTTCATCTCAAACTTGGTTTAGATACAAATCTATATGACCAATATTTATTACTGAGGATAGCATAAAGAGGTAAGAAACATCATCGCTTGCCTGATGGGCAGTTCCAGTTAGTAGGGACACACAGACATGCCCCAGTTGATTACAAGTCAGTAATATCACTTCTCATCACTCCAGTGCTGGCTTCATGGGCCAAGCCACCTCATCTCCTGCCTGAATCACCACAATAGCCTCCTCACTGGTCTCCTGCTCCACCCGTGTCTCCATCTTCCATAGTCTATTCTCAATAAAGCAGCTAATCCAATTTACTTAAAATGGAAATCTGGCCCTGTCCCTCCTCAGCCCCAAGCCCTGTAATGCGTCCCCATTCCTCAGAGTGAAAGCTGAAGTCTTTATGCCAGCCTGAGGGCCCCTGTAAACTATCATTTACCCCCACTCTGTTCTCTTTGTTAATTCTCTGATTTCCTTTTCTATTACTCATTACTTTCCTAGTCTTCACCCTCTGTGCTCTCTCCATATCAGCCTCTTTGCTATTTGCTACAAGCAGAATGTTTACTCCCAAATTCATATGTTGAAACATAATCCCCAGTGTGGTGTTATTTGGGGGTGGGGCTTTGGGGAGTTGATTCATCATGAGGGCCCTGGGTCGTGATGAGATTAGAGGGCCTGTAGAAAAGAGGGCCCAGAGAGCTCCTTGGCACCTTCACCATGTGAGGACACAGCATACAGATGGCCATCTATGAACCAGGATGTGGGCCCTCACGAGATACAGGATCTGCCAGGACCGTGTTCTTGGACTTCCCAGCCTCTGGAACCATGAGAAATAAATTTTTGTTGTTTTATAAGTCACCCAGTCTATGGTATTTTGTTCTCACAGTTCAAATGAACAAAGACATGATTCTTCAGCACACCAGACACCCCAGCTTTAGAGACTTTCTATTGGCTGTTCCACCTGATAACCCCCCCTTACCTCCTTCAAGCCTTTGCTCCAGTCTCACTGCCTCTCCACCCTGTACTCTCAATCCCCTTAAGCTGCTCTTCCTTTTTTTCCACTGGACTTACCACTTTCTAGCATTCAATAAAATCTACTATTTATGATGTTTACTGTTGCTTGTCTATCTTCCCAGCTGTGATGTTAACTCTCTGAGGGTAGGGATCCATTTTGTTCCCTTTTGTTCCCCAACACTAGGACAGTGCCTAGCACAGAGCAGGTACCCAAGAATTACCTGTTGAATGAGATTGTTCAATTACTTGGTCCTAGTAGTAGCTGACACTTTTTGAGCACTTACTTTGTGCCAGGCATGGTTTTAAGCTTTGTAGATGTATGAACTTACTTAACAAAGAGTAAGTGCGAAGCTGTGACTGTTTTAATCCCGTCTAAACTGTGAAATGCTACTTTCTGGTTTTGCAAGTGATTTTCAACTGGGTGAAACTTGTCAATCAGGACAAGGTAAAGGGGGAGGGGGCTAAAAGGAGAAGGAGAGGGACTAAAAGGAGAAGAGGGAGTTAAAAGGCGGAAGGAGGGTAAGTGTAGTTTGAAACACTGATCCAGTAAGCCAATTGTTTTTATAATACTAATTGCAGAAATTAAGCTTTAAAATATTTTACTGTGCCAGTTGGTTTAGGATGGGGTGGAATAAACAAGATAAACTAAGAAAGAATTGTAGGTGACTTGAATGAAAATGGGGTCCTGCAATGTAGCATACATACTATAGGTAAATAGAAGCACCAAGGGTAAGAAGGTTGACAAGACGCAATTAATGTTTTTCTGTGATGCTCATTGTTAACAGAAATTTGAAGATTACATTGGAGCTAGACTTTTAAAATACACATGTAAGCTGAGCTTTCCAAGTCTCTCTAGCCCATGGCTCTCATTCATGGCAACAGCTCTTATTTCTTGGACTCTGCCTGCCCACCTAAGGCCCTGGCCCCTGTGGACTCCCTACTTTCTAGTATGGCTGGAAACCCTGAGTTTTGGGCTTTTTCTTGAGTGAAGTCAAGTGGGGAGAGCCCCCGCATACAATAAAATTGGTCACATGAGTGCTGCTATGCCCATAGAGCTGTGCTGTCCAGAAGGAAGGTCACATGGGGCTACTGGGCCATTGACATGCAGCTGATCTAGGTTGAGACATGCCATAGCGTAAAATGCTCACTGCATTTCAAAGTCAGCACAAAAAAAGTAAAGTGTCTCAGCACTATCTTTTTAATATGGATTATATATTGACTTGATAATATTTTGGATACTGAGTTTAGTTTTTTGTTTGTTTTGCCTTTTCAAATGTGGTTACTAGAAAATTTAAAGTTACATTTATGGTTTGCACTTGTGGCAAGCATTGTATGTCCATATTTCTGTGTTTCTGCATACAGCCCTGCCATACATGCTGCCATTTCTCCTGGGCTCCACTGGGTCAGTGCCCACCCTTGCTACCACATCTTCTCCAAATTGCTGGGTGTCTCTCACTGCTGCTGGGTGGGGTCTCTGTTCCCCTAGGAGGTCCTATATCATCTACCAGGCACAGCCACCAATCCTATGTGGTGTTCCTGACCCCCACCCAGGTACTATACCACTAACATCCTTGAGTTCTCAGGGTCTCAGGGTGGCCCAGTGCTCTCTGGCAAGATGGGAGAGAGCACCTCCCTCCCCCTTTCATTTTCCTGTTAAACGAGTCCCAGAGTAGAGAAAGCTATTTGTGCTCTAATATTTAAGAGTACATTGAAAGCTTTTTCTTTTTAAAATTTACTGTAATCTTTGCAGAAAACATGGAGGTGGGCCAGCATCAGGTTTTTACTTTGTTTCCTTGTGTATTTATCATTTGATTTGATTTGATTTCTTACCCTAAAAATCAACTTTATTAAGGTATAATTTGCATGCAATAGAAGGTATTCATTTTAAGTGCGTAGTTTGATGAGTTTTGATAAAGGACAAACCTGTATAACACCACCTTAATTAATAAAGATATAGAAGGTTTTCATTATTCCACAAAGTCTCCTTGTGCCAGAGAAGATTTGAGGGCCAATTTAAAGCTGTATTCAGAAATTTGCCTTCTCATAACTTTACCAGGCCTGCTTCTCTTGCCCTGAATGATGACTCTCAGCATGGAGACTCCTCCAATCCTCCTTTGTTCAGGACAGGAGCCTCTACCAGCCCCATAGATGCAGGAATTCACTTAACAGATAGTCCGTGCTAAGCTGTGACTGTTAATCCCTTCTAAGCTGTGAAATGCTTCCTTCTGGTTTTGCAAGCGATTCTCAACCAGGTGAAACTCTATAGTTCTCCAGACTTTCTGAATCCCGGCCCAGCAGGTTTTTTTGTTTTGTTTTGTTTTTGCTTTTGTTCATTGAAATGCAAAGTGACTTTGACACATTGATCAACCTAAGGAAACTTTAAGGAGTGTGTGTGTGTGTGTGTGTGTGTTTTGCTGAATAAATGGAAGAGCAATAGTAGTTGGTAGGTCCGAGAGAGAGCAGTAACAGTCCAGGACCCTGCATGATCTGGCACCTGCAGGCATCTTCAATCTCATTCACTCTACTTTGTCCTCTCTTACTACATTCTAGTTACACTGGATCTTGTTCCAGTTCTTCAACTGTCAAGATCATCACTTTCCCAGGACCTTTGCACAAGCCATTCCCACTGGCTAGAAAACTCTTTGTCCTCTATGGGCTTACTCGAGTCCTTTTTGTCCTTCAGGTCTCAGCTTCAATGGTGCTACCTCATAGAGAACTTCTCAGTCCACCCAATCTACATGTAGGTCCCTCATGTTATTCATTTTTCATTTAACACTTATCAGGCCAGGCACAGTGGCTCACGCCTGTAATCCCAGCACTTTGGGAGGCCAAGGCAGGTGGATCACAAGGTCAGGAGTTCAAGACCAGCCTGGCCAACATGGTGAAACACTGTCTCTACTAAAAATACAAAAATCAGCCAAGCGCAGTGGCAGGCACCTGTAATCCTAGCTACTTGGGAGGCTGAGGCAGGAGAATTGCTTCAACCTGGGAGGCAGAGGTTGCAGTGAGCCAAGCGACACTCCAGCCTGGGTGACAGAGCAAGACTCTGTCTCAAAAAAAAGAAAACAGAACAAAACAAAATCTGTCCCAGTTTATTATATATTAATTTTCTTGTTGCATGTTTAATATCTGTCACTCATATTAGACTGTGACCTTTATGAAAGTAGAAACTGTTTTATATTTATGTTTTTATATTTTATATTGTATTATTTGTTCATAATTCTTCCTTCCTTTCCTACACTTGCATGGCTTAACTATGAGTGAAGAATTCTTCCCTGTCTCATTGACTTTCAGCTTGGCCCTGTGGCTTGCTTTGTCTAATGGTATGCTAGTAGAAGTAAACTACATCTGACCAAAGGCTTTAAACATGCTAGTGTGGTTTGGCTTGATTTCTTGAAGATATTTCTCCCTGCCATAAGAAGAGCTTCCCTACATAGCTGTTTCTTCTTCCTGTGACCTGAAATGAAGACCTGAGAAGCAGACCTGAACCCAATCCTGAGTCCTGAAGAAGAGTTATCCCAGCCAACCTGTAGCTCTGTGAGCAAGAAAAACAAATATTTGTTGTTGATAGTCACTGATATTTGGGGTTCTGTCTTATGTAGCATTGTTGCAGCAACAACTGACTGCTACATGGGCCTATTGCATAAAAGGCACTCTGTAAATATTTGTTGAATGAATGAAAGAAACATTTTCCTTTAGAGAAAGCCAAAAGGTAGAGAGTGCAAAGAGTTTATCATGGAGATGTTGGAAGCCTATACCCAAGAAGAAAAGAAGAGGAGGGCTAAAGCCTAGGAGGAGAGAAGAGCCCAAAGCCTCTTTAGGACGAATCTCAGGGAACTTCAGATTTGGTCCCCGAAACCACACTAGAATTTAAGGTGTCCCAACCAAAGCTCTAGACAGAGGAGACATATTTGGAAAGTAGAACATTGAGCCATGTATTAAGATTTAGGCATAAAATCTTGAAAGCGCAGAACCATAAAACATAAACAGATCCAATCCAGCAGAAAAGAGCAAATTGCTTGCAGTCAGCTATTTGGGGATAGAGGGGAGATAATTTTCCACATCTTTCGTTTGTGTGTGTGTGTGTGTGTGTGTGTGTGTGTGTGTGTGTGTGTTTTGGTGCCCATGCCCTTTCCACAACTCTGTGATGATTCTAATGAAATCTGATGAAGAAAAAGAGGAAGGGGCGTATGTGGGATGGCATGTCAATGCAAATGAAGATCAGGACTGAGGAATATCGCCTTGTGTCGCTCCCAAAAATATCTCCATGGGGTCAGGGCTGTGGGGCATACAGTGAGGACTAGAGCAAGAGTCCCCTGTGGTTTGAATCTTGAATCATCCCTTTGAAACAGGGCAAGTTACTGAGGTCCTTCCAAAGACCCAGTTACATTGACTGAAGCCCAAATATGTTCAGATTTTCAGGAAACCAAGTCTCCTGCATGGACCAATCCTGTTCTGACTCACTCCTGCATCCCTACCCAACGAGTATTCAGGGCATTTCATTAGTGCAACTCAGAGACACTCATCTCTTTTCCAGAAGGTGGTTCCTCTTCCTTCAGGCAGCATGCACCAGGCAGAGATTCCAGAGAGGTACTGCTTGCTCTGAAAGAGGAGGCCATCCCATTAACTGCTGCTGTTGCTGTTCTCCTTAGCACCTTACCAGCCTGTATGACTGCACACTGGATATGCTTGTTCGCCAATGACTTTGTCAAATGTTTTCAAGAAAGACCATGGCTGAGGGAAGGAAAAATGCATGTATATAAGTATTTTGCCACTTTCCCAGGCTCTTCAGAGCCTGGGATCCGAAGGGGCCCAGCAGTGCCTTAGAGTTAAACTCTTCCCATTTTCAATCCATCACTGTTAACTCGTCCTCCTTTCCCCACATTTCTCCCACCCTCCACCACATATTCCTCTTGCCAGAGGCCTGTGGAAAGAATATGCCAATGGGGAGTACCAGGGTTAAAGAAATTTGACATCTTGCTTGGGGGTCAATTCTGTTATCCACAAGACTCCATCCAGTTTGAGAGGCCAAGATGGTGTCCAGGCCATGTTGAACAGGAGCCCCTACCTGGTGATATCTTGGGACTTGCTCTAGGAACTGCAGTTGAGGGACTCTAGAATGGGCCGAGGTCTGGAATCAGATCTGTCTACTGAGGTGTGGAAGACTTCAAAGGAACAAAATGAGAGGCTTGATGTCCTGCCAAGTAGATTCAATGTTGATGTCTATGGTAAGATAGAGTCGGCTTAGGGAAATGGGGTCTTTTGTGTCTCAGGCTCCACCATGTCTGCACATCTCATCCTGGGTGGAGGTTCTTGCTGGGAGCCGAAACACTCCCAAGAGACACAGCTAAAGCTTCACAAAGCAAGGCTGGTGTGAGCAGCTGAGTTTCTGTCCACAGAACTGAAAGTGAGGTCCAGGCATCAGTATCTATCCCACACCCGGTCCCTCTGCTTGGGAAGAATGACCTGTGTGCTCAGGGTCCTTTGGTGGCACAGGAGACTGAGAGCAAGATGACCCTGACCAAGGGACAACTGGTTTGCAAGGGGACCTTCTCTTTTTTGTGTTAGACAGGGGCACAGAGGGAGTATGCTGTTAGAAAGTGGGCAGTAGTGGCCTGAGCTTCTGGGAACTCTGCCTACTCTCTTAGTCTCTGGTCATTTGCCTGACACCACCACACTCTGTCAAGCAAATGAGGAGTACCCCCCAACACTGGGCAGACAATGAACCTTCTCTCTTTCTCTCTCTCTTCCTCATATAATTACTGGGCTTCCCACTGTAGACTGATGCTCTTTGCAGAGTGCAGTCTCACTGCATCCTGGCCGTAGTTCGAATTCTTGGTGGAGCCTCAGCTTTTGGCACTGAAGAAACTGAAACAGAGCAGGCTGGAGGTGGAAAAACACCACAGCTTAATACATTTTGAAGGACAGTGAAAAAAGACCTTGGCCCCAAATCAGATTGTTCCTGATCTAAAATTAAAAGCGACTTAAGCCTTAGCATTCGAGAAGAGAGGCAGATAATGGTTGTGAGGGTGGGGAGAGCGATTGCTTTTTTTTTTTCCACTTCGTGGCTGGAAGCAGACCTTTCCAAGATTTCTCTGGACAGGATTATTTACTGTCTTTTAAAAAAAACTTTGCACTTTGCATGAAGATTTGCAAATGCCAGGCACACGGCATGCCGGGTGCCCAGCCAAACCTCTTGTGGTTAGCCTTGAAATGAGATCATTTCACAGTAAGAAGGAGGTCAGGTTGCAAAGAGGAGAATTCGTTTGGCTGCATCAATATGTAGGCTGCAGTAAAGCCACTGAACAAAATTGGACACAGATCTGAACTCCTAAAGCATCTACTCCCTCCTATACATTCACTTCTTTCACCTTGCCAGCCACTCCTTAGAATGATACCATATGATCGAATTCCATTTTGTAATGCAGGTGGATCATAAGAAACTTCCATACACTCTTCTGAATTCAAAATGTATACGTGTGAGAGGGTCACACCTATCTCTTAAATTATCCTGTATTTGCCAAGCCAACATGAAACAAAAGGTCTTCCTTTGTCAACCCAACTATCAGAGGAGGAGCTTTATCTACCCTCCTCCCCCGATTTGATTCAATCAGGATTTATTGGGCACCTTCTGTGTCCCCAGGGCAGAGCCAAATACCCCAGGAGCAGCAAAAGCGCATGTGGTCAGTTCTGTGACCTAAATGCATTTGGATCCTTGTTAGAGAAATAAATGAATATGAAATGATTAGAGTTTCCAAGACAATTCATGAAAATGAGTGGGAATCTAACAGAGCCAGGACCCTACAGGGTAGAAAGCAGCTGGGATAGGGAAAGGGCTTCATGTGCCAGGGTTGTTGAGGAGACTCAATAAAGAGGCAGGACTCAGGATGGAACCATTTCCTTTCCTATTTCTTCATCTATGGTGATTTCTGTTTTGTCTCTGACAAAATTCCACCACGCATCATACCCATGGAATAATACTTAATTCAAACTTCAGCCTCCTGAGGTACCCTAGAAGGCTCTGATTAAAAAAAAAAAAAAAAAAATGCCTGGGCTTTTGGTCCTCCATAAAGGAAAGTTAGTGAGTGTTGCCCTTGCTTCCCAGAGAGCTAAGCATAGCACCTCACTAAATAAAGGGATTTTGTTAGGCATCAGACAGACCAGGGATTAAACATAGCTCTGTTACTTCAGCTTTGAGCAACATTTTTGCATTCTGGGAGCCTCAGATTCTCAGTTATAAAATGGGGATAATAACAACACCTATTTCCTAGGCCTGTGGTGAGGATTTGACGAAGTAAGCATTTTATGTGCATGAGTGTAGTATCTGACCCAGTAGTTATTCAATAGCTGTGTACTATTGTTATTCTCCTTCATTTTTGAATTCCAAAACCCTTTTGGGAACAGAGTGTCCTAGTGTCCAATCTATAAGTGGAAACAAACAAATAAGTAGAATGTCAAAGAGTTTATAGACTGTACTCACCTGTTGACTATCACTTCAGACTATTTGGTTTTTCTATTCATGGGGATCCTGGCAGGGAATCAATTTATGGCTCTTTTCCTAAAGGAAACAGAGGTTCACAAATGACCCCCTCCAGTCATTTACCCCTATTTGTCGATTCTGGCCTTTTAATGGAAAGGGCACTGAAATAAACTGTAAGATATATTCTCTTTCCCTTTGGTTTGTTTGTTTGGAAGCAAAAAAGAAGAGACAAGCTTGGAGCACATTTCAGATCCATAAAAGACAAATTAATTATCCCCAAGCAGAAGCTGACCTTTAGCTGGCCCCAGCTCCAATGCCTGAGCCACAGCTGCACCTGCTTTGAAGATGACAATATCCACTTGCTAAATACTAATAATTAGTCACCAAAGCAGGGTAAAGAATGCAGAGCAAAGTGAACCTGCAATTACTGTACTCATGCGCATCCCCTGCGCCCTTGGAGGGCCAATTACCCCAGCACATTACCATAATTGGACTGACATGTTAACAGCATCTTCCAGTCTTTGAAATTGTCACTGTCCCCCTTTCCTGCTCCCACACCCCGCAAGCCTGTGGACTGTTTGCGCTGCGCTTTATGGCTAGGGCTGGCTAAAGATGTCAAAGTTGTGCATCTTCTGAGGGTGCAAGGGATTGAGCAGATGCTCATGTGCAGGCCAAGCATGTACACAGAGGATTCTGGGATGAAGGTCACCCCATCCCTCAGCTTCTCTTTCCCTCATATATCTCTTACTGAAAAATAATTTGCAAGTGGCTCCCCTGACCAATGGTAAATGTCACATTTCTCCATCTGGAATTCCAGTCCTTCCTGGGGACTACCTGTGTCACTTATACTCTACTCAGCAGTGGCCTGAGCCTTGGAAGACTGTGGTGGGTGGCCTGATCAAGGGGCCCAGACTGCTCCGGAAAGGGTGCTCCCAACTCATAGTCACAAGCAAGGACAGCTATCCATGGAGCCGCAGAGCCTGAAAATGAGAACTGGGTTGCTTTGGGCTCCTAAGAGGTGGCCAGAGGGTTTGGGCAGGAGCAGGTTGGCAGCATGGGGCTCTGCCAAGAGCCCTGCCCTCAGGGGGCTCCATGCTGGTGCTAGGCAGCCTCCCTCCAGCAGCCCCCACCCTGGCCCCTGATTTTATGAGGTGATCAGCGTCCTATCGATCTGGAGAAGGCTGCGGAGCACTCACGCTGGTGAGAAAGCGGATTCCTGGGGCTGACCTTTCCTAAGCAAAACTCAGTTAAAAAAAATCATTTTTGCCTTCTTCCCCATCCTTTTCATCGGATTTCTTTCAGTAGGAACCTTTTTTCTTACAAGTCACTGCAACCTTCCAGAGAAAGAAGACTTGGTTTCCGGCTGCATTTCCACACACTGGGGAATTGGGCCCCTGGAAATGAGTCCCTGGGCTTTCTTCTGTCCAGCCTCAGATCAGGGAGCTGTCATGAGAAGGGGCCTGAAGGTAGCAACACTGTCTCAGGGCGGGAGGTGGTCTGGTTGAGATAGAAGGACTGGGAACAGGGGTATGGTGAGAAGGAACCCTGTGTCTACCATGCTGCCCAGGGCCTCTGTGTTGCACAAAATCACGGGGCTCATTCACATTGTATTCAGTGTGCATGATGCCTCCTGGAACTCCACAGAAGACGCAGCAAATGGTACACCCAGAGCTGGGCAATGTGGTGGCCTTGGTCACACACACACACACATGCGTGCAAGTGCACACACACACACACACACACACAAGCAAGCACCCTATGCCTCTGCCATCTCCCAGAGCTGCTCTGGACCACACAGGCCTCAGGCTGTCTGTTGTTGGTGCTGCTCATGCATGAAATTGTCCACAGGGACAACTTCTGCTCTAGTAAGCACCGCAGTGTACCCTTCCCACACCCATCACAGGCACACACAAATGTACTCCTTGGTTACCTTCACCATTACAATACTATTTGCATATACCATTCCAGGGTTATGGCCCTATGGAGTAGAGTGGATGAATCCACTCAGTGTTCAGTCTCTTGAACTCTAAGATCTACTTAAAGTAAAACAGAGGATTTAGTCTTGACTCATTAGATGTTTTGTCTTCACTGTTTTCATTGGTCACTCACACTCAGAGAGCGGACAGAAAGCCACACACGTGTACCCACAACGAGACAAAAGCAGCCACCAACACAGAAAGATATGCAATACCCATAGGTACATACATGTTCCTAGAGACAGTCAGCCTCTGTACAGAGATACACTGATGTACACAACAGAGTCATAAACCAAAACAGTCACCAAAGCAGGAAAAGCACACATTTATGTCACACAAACACACATTTATATGTAAACCCAACATACACACTCAAAAAGTAGCTACAGAGACTCATCCATATGTACAACCTTCTTGGGCTATAAATGTGAACCTGAACCTGAAATATGCCTGAAAGTTTGTTCCATCATTTTATTATTATCGCTTTTGGGTAGAACGCTGTGGTAGGCATTCCCTTCTGGGTGGCCGACCGTTTATTGCTATAAATATGTGGGGTCAGTTGAGTACTTTTGTAGGGTGATTTATGGCATGCTGCCTGACTCCCAACATGGGCTCCTATCTGCCCATCACATTGCCTTGAAGGGGTCAAGAGTTTCAGTATCTTCCTACAAACGACTGCACACAGCTGTGAGCTCCAGGGGCCAAGGGATTCTCGGCAGTATTTTCTTTTGCCTTGAATATGTGTTCTGTTCTTCTCAGAAGGGAGACGGGTACAGGCGCTCTGTTTCTGCTCCCACATAAGGAAGGTATAATTCAGACGCAGTTGCAGCAGGTAATTCTTTACAGCTGAAAGGGAGAAGTGCTTGGAACAGAGGTACTGTATGCTGGAGAAGAAGAGACAGCCCATGTGTCTCAGAGTGGGATCTGACGTCACTGAGCTTGATTGCTTTGCCTCTAACTTATCCCTAAATCAGCCTTAGTGGCAAGAGACCAGCTCCTCTTAAGATGGATCTCTAAGAGCTCCCAGAATGTTGTATGGATGTGACTGGCCCACGCTGAAGATGAGGCCAGTGTGACCTGGTCACGGCTGGGGTAGGAGAAAAGATTAGGGGAAAGAGAGGAATCCCACAGCTGTTATTTTTTTAAACCCCTGTACACATTTAGGCTTACATATCAATGGTTTAGTTTGATATAAAGTGAAGCTGGGCTTCAGAATGGTGGCAAAAGCCCTGGGGAGGGGAATGCCGAAGGGAGAAACCAGGGGAAAACTTCTGGAGAGCAGGCGGATCTAGACAGAAGCTCAGGAATCCATCCCTGGGACAGAGAACATGTGGTATCTCCCCATCTCCCTGACAGCCCCCCACATACAGAATGGCTGCTCTAGGGAGACAAATGATCCCCATTAATTCCTTCAGGTAATGAGCCAGTTGGTGCCATCTCTCTGCCTGGGTTGACTACTTGGCCAATACATAGGCCCCCAAGATCCTGTGGAAACAAACCACAGGCACAGCCAGCTAACTTGAAGCATTCATGGCCAGGCACAGAGCCTTAGACCTGTAATCCCAGCACTTTGGGAGGCCAAGCAGGGAGAGTTGCTTGAGCCCAGGAGTCTAAGACCAGCCTAGGAAACCGAGTGAGACACAGTCTCTATAAAACAATAAATAAATGAATTAGCTGGGTGTGGTAGCATGCATCTGTATTACTGAGAGGCTGAGGTGGGAGATACGCTTGATCCTGGGAGATCGAGGCCTCTGTGAGTCATGATCATGCCACTGCACTCTAGCCTGGGCAACACAGCAAGACTGTCTCTCAAAAAAAAAAAAAAAAAAAAAAAAAAAGCATTTGTCTTAATCTTCTGCCTCATTCATTCCTTTATCCATTTAACTAACAAGTAATGAGCACCAGTAGAAGAGACAGTCAAGTAATCGACTAACACAAAGCACAAAGTGCTACGTAGGCTCTTATGTGGACATGTACTTTACCATTTATAAAGCATTTCACAAGCCTCATCTCATTTAATCTTCACAACCCTGTGAGGAAGGTGCTATCATCTTGCCCATTTTATAGATAAGAAAACCACGGTTGAGAGCCATTATGTGACTTGCTGCCCAAGGAGATTCGAGGTGGGACTTAAATCCAGGCCTCTGACTCTGGGCTTTTCCCTTTGCAGCCCAGGAAAGTAGAGGAAACTCTGTAGCTCAGTCTGGCTGGTGGTTTTGAAGACAGCTTTTCCAAGAGACCTGAAGTGTATTTTAGTAGGCGAAGCAGGTTGAATCAGTGGAAAGGTGAAAGGGCATTTCAAGATGAAGGGGTAGCGTTAACAAGGCCCAGGATGGCAGATGCCTAGAGCATTCCATAATCAGCCTCATTTTGCAGGCTGTGTTGCAGAGTACACAGAAAAATGGATTTGTGAGGCAGAATGGAGGTAAATTTAACACATCCTAAAATTCCAAAAGGCAAAAAGTGAATCTGGGATATTTCTCTGTGGCCAAATGGAAAATCAGGATGGGTTTAGAAAAGGCCAGATGAAAATTTATCCTCTGCATTTGTCATGCTGTCAGGGCTGCACGCAACAGCAGAAGATTTCATTGTTCAGACCTCTTTTTCCATCGTCCACTTTATCATTCTGCACTCTGTTTTTCCACAAGCTAAATATGCCTTCTCCTGTCTAAACACTCGGTTCCAGGCCCCTCTCCCTGTCGAGCGACCTGCCGTCTCCATCTCCTGGGCTGCGCTGTGTGTGGGGCTCTGGCCCTGCTCCAGTTGTGTCTGCTCTTGCCTCCTTGGCTGCCTGCCAGTGTAGCCCTTATAGCCCCTTGGTACAAAAGACCTCTTGCTCAGCTGTTTTAGCCCCCAGAGATCAGGCTGCCCAGACCCCAAGACATCCAAAGTCCAAATAATGAGAGAGAGAGAGAGAGAGAGATTGATAGTTGGGGCAGGGTGAGATTCATTACTTCAAGAAGCAGTCCTCATATGTAAGTGCTCCCCCAGGCTTGTATCCCTACCCCTATTGCACCCTTATCACCTCCTTGCTTTTTGAGAGCTGAACACTTCCCAGTTCTACCCTCTGACCTCACACCCACAATGTGTCTCACTCAGAAAGTATTGGTGCTCACCCAATACCTAGCAGGGTCGAGTCATGTTTATTGAATAAATCAAGGTCTCAGACACCAGAGCACTTGGGCAGGCTGTTTAACAAGGCACCTGTACTGGGTTCTTGCTATATCCCATGCCACAGTATTCATACTTAAAGGTGCTTCAGAGCCTCCCGGAACCACTGCTTCCCACCCTCAGCCACCAGTGCCACCAGATGCACATCTGCTTAATTATAATTCATGAAGTGCTTGGCTATTAATAAAACCTAATTAATCCAGTCATACCACCCTGCGATGCCATCAGGGATCCAGAGCCCATTGGCCACCTCAGCAGCAGTGCTGAGCAGAAAGGAGTTAAGAGACTGACCTCAGATCTGGCCTCCCTCCACCAAAGAGCTTTGAAAGCAGTTCTTCTTCAGGTACCCTAAACTCGGAGGCTGATGGATTTCATGCCTAGCTGGGTGCTTGGCACTGTCCCCATGCCCTGCAAACACAGTCATGCCTGCCTCCCCATCAGACTGGAAGCTTCTTTGAGAATAGGGTTGTACTTACTGGTCTTGGTAGCCACTCACCCAGCCCTCCCTCTGCCACTCTCTCTAGCCTGGCCCTCTGGTTTAGGATTGACTGTGTGTGCGTGCAGTGTTAAAGTGTGGCATGGGAGAGTTGAGAGTGAGAGGGTGTCTGAGGAATCACCCTTCCTTTATCTCAGTCGGGGGAGCAGTGTGGGGTATGGAGACAGCACCAGCTCTGAAGCCAGATAGATCTCAGTTGCAGGCCTAGTACTGCCATTCCTAGCTGTGTGGCTTTGGACAAGTTCCTTAACCTTTCTGTGCCTCAGTGTCACCATGTGCAAAATAAGGATTGCAGCACCTGCATTGTAAATAGTTGTGAGGGTTACATCATTTTTTCAAAATTTTTTGTTATTGTTGACATAATATATAGAGAAATGTCTCATCTCAAGTATTCAGTTGAATGAATTTTCATAAAATGGACACACTTCTCCGACCAGCATCCAGAATAAGAAACAAACAATACCAGTATGCTGAAGACTTGCTTGGGCTCTCTGTAAATAAAGTAATTTCTGCGAAATGTTTAGTCAGGTGCTTGGCACACATGTTATAGACAGTTAGTAATTATTACTACTGTCACCTCTTCCTCATTTCCAAACATCCTTATTCTACCACCAGCACAACTGCATTAGTCAGGGTGCCCAGAGAAACAGAACCAACAGAGTTCTGTTTAATAAATACAAAGAGATTTACTATCAGGAATTGGCTCACATGATAATGGAGGCTGAGAAATCCCACAATCTGCCATCTGCAGCCCGGACACCCAGGAGAGTTGGTGGTATAGTTCTGGTCCAAGTCCAAAGGCTGGAGTACCAGGAGAGTGGATGGCATAAGTTCCAGTCTGAGTGCCAAAGAAGAATAATGCCCCAGCTCTAAAACAGTCAAAAAGGAATTTTTCTTTACTCCTCCTTTTTGTTTTATGCAGACCTTCAGTGGATCAAATGAGGCCCACCCACATTGAAGAGGGCAATCTACCTATTCAAAGGTTAATCTCATCCAGGAATACCCTGACAGACATACCCAGAACAAGGTGTAACCAAATACCTGGGCACCCCATAGCCCAGTCAAGTCCCTGCATAAAATTAACCATCACAACAACAAAGCCCCTATCAAACAACATCACTAGTACCCAGGTGATAAGAGCTTTTAGGAACATCTACTGCCATTACAATGACTGGCTCTTTCATAAAAGTTGGTGCCATTTGATTAAGGTTTTGCAGATGGGCAGAATGAGATCTAGGTCTCTGTCCTGGGACCAGGCACTCTGATTGTTTCCCAGTGCTTTAGGGGAATGATTCACAGACTTCTAGAACTGTAAGAAGCCTGGAGGTCATCACATCTGAGCACCTCACAATGCATGAATGGCACTCTGGCCTTGCAACACAGACATCAACTTTCAGCCTTATCTATGCATAGTCCTGGGATAGGTCTAGAATCCTTGCAGCAGTTGCCTGCTAATTTCTTAAAGCCCAGTGATGAAAAGACTGAGATAGGAAGGTTCTTCCAAGCAGAACCATGAATCCCAGCACCCACAGTGGATATGGTACCAATGGAAACAGTTTTTGTGGGGAACCAGACATTCTTGGGGGAGATGCTTGGTGCTAGGAGGACTATCTGGTCCACTGGGCTCTGAAGAGAGGACACAGCTCCATGCTCCCTTTCTGCAGAATAGTAGAAGCCTACATGGGGTGAGGTAATGGGTTTCTCTCGTACTCTACCTTTAAGTAGCGGAATAGTAAACCAGAAAGGGACTTAGTAGGCTTGAAGTTATACCAAGAAAGTCCAGGCATTCTTTTAAATCCAGAAGGCTTTGGCTTTAAAGCCCTATGGAAAGGGAGCCCATGCAGAAGAGTGCCCCAGCAGGTGGGTGTGTTCCAAGAGGAGACAGAGTCGGGTCTGATATAAGGAAGGACATTCCCTGCTGTGAGAGCTGGCCAGTCAAGGTAAGCTCCCATGAGATAGTGAACCCCATCACTGAAGATGCTCATACACAGGCCGCACGACTGCCCCCAAAAAGGTGTTGCAGAGGGAATCCATGCTTTGGAAAAGTAATGGGTGTTCTTTACCTTAAAATTCTCTCCCCATTGGGATCCCGCATCTGGGACCTGTGGTGCTGACTCAGGTATACACATAGGAGGATATGCATAATCTCAGGGCAGATGGAACTTCAATGGCCGTGTGGCCTGAACTCTACCCAGCAGAGAACTGTCCTCCATAGTCCTCCTGCACCGTCTCCACCTGCTTCCACTTACCAGAATGGGCTCCGTTCCCAGCGTGGTCACTTATGAAGTGGGCATTCAAAAATGTGTATTGACTTAATGACTTTGCATAACCCACCTAACCTCACTGAATCTTGGTTTAGAACAGGGGGAAATAACACCTCTGTTCAGTTCCTGAGGACAGCATGAGCTATCTGAACATACCCAGTATAACAGGCACTCACTGCAAAGTGATGGGGCTTGATAGGGCTTCCTCCTCAGTGCCATTACCTGGTTTAAGTGGTACCAGGTTTCCATTCTGCTAAGGTAGGAGGAGGGGGCAGGCCTCAGCAAAGAAGCTCCTACAGTTCTCATGGATGGAGTTAGAGGTCAAGTGGGGAGACTGATAAAACAGAAATGCCAGTCATTTACCCCTACCTCCTTAATCTACACCAGACTCTCTTTTTCTCTTTTCTCTTTCCTTCCATCCTTCCTCCCTTTATTCTCATGCTCTCCTTTTTTTCTTCTTCTATAGACCATTTCACAACTTGTAATGGTACATTTAATTTTTTATTGTCCAGAGTCCCAACTTGCCTGTGAGTTCTCCAAGGGCAGCGTTGTCCATACTACCTTCAGAGAATGACAACGGGGTGAGTACTGGTTGAATAAACCAATTAACCAGTCTCCCAAACTTGAAGAAGCCCAACACCACTGAGACTGACCTGTTGGCAGCTGGACTGGTCTTCCCACCTGAAAGTTGTGCCTTGGGAGAAACTAAACCTGCCACTGATTTATTCCCCCTAGATCCCAGCTCTGTCTGCCACCCTCCACCCCTCTCCCTTGGCACAGAGTTGATGGCTATCTCAATTATCACAAGTCCAGAGTTTATCGTTATCTCAGTTCTCCAAAGTCCTCTTTCCTTTGAGCTAAACATTAGATGTTCCCCCTGCCTCGACCTCTGCGCCTCCTTTGCCTCTCATTTCTAGAGCCCTGACCAGTAAGTACCCACAGGCAGGCTTCCCTTGACTGCCTGTGATCATTGCCAAGCGCTTATCATTTCTTTAAAAGGGTCTGGCCATTTACATTTGTCACCCTCCCCCAAAACACACACACACACACACTCTCTCACACTCACACACACTTACACCAAGGGCACAGTCTCTTGATGCCCCTGATGCCCATATATATCTGTTTTCAAAATAGTTTTCTGTTTGACCTTTCAAACAGAAAGGTCATGTTTGCAATTATGCTTGGAAAATTATAAAACCCTGTGCAAATGGAAAGATTTATCTCAACATTTGGACTGATATTTGTGACATTTGATACACGCTGGGAGAATAAACCCTTTAAATCAGGGCAGTCTTCCTGGAGGAGGAAACAAGAAGAAGCAGTATGGTTTCATGTGAAGTGAGCTATTTGTGTTTCATAATAGCTAATAGAGTCCTGTGTTGGGGAAAGGCTTCTGTTTCATGCCAAGTGGTTGGAATTCACTTATTGGTCAATAAATCCCTTTGAAGGGCTTCCAGAATTAATACAGTGATGAGATTTCTGCCTTTTCCATATACATGAGTTCAGTAATAACTGTAATTATTATGAAGTTATAATAAAACATAATGTGTTACACTGTTAATTCAATAGCAATAAGGATAAAGTATGAGGACTGCATTCATCATTTTTCCCCTTAATTATGGAATAATTCCCCAGGCAGAAAGTCAGGAGGAAGAGGCCCCATCCTGCCTTGATAGTGCTTCCTCCTCAGTGCCACTACCTGATTTAAGTGGTGCCAGGCTTCCTTTCTGCTAGGGTAGGAGGAGGGAGCTGGGTCTCGACAAAGGAGCTCTCACCATTTTCATGGATTCAATTAGAGATCAAGTGGGGAGATTACAGGCCCTTCAGTCTCTTCACCTGCTTCCAGACAGATCTGTCTGAACCGCCTCATAACTCAAGGTGCCATGCTTCATTTATTTGTTCAATAATCATATTAACCACTGCTCTGGAAAGGTGCCAGCCGGCTGCTAAGGATATAGAGGTGAATGTGTCAGACATAGACCCTGCCCTCAGGGAACTTAGAATCTCCTAGGGGAGAATCCGGACCCTTTTCTGTCTCCAAAATCTCTGGATTATGGGATTCCAGCACTAATCATGCCTGTCTGTCCTGTCAATTCCCAAGTCCTACTTCTGTTGAAGGTAAGGCCGGCTTCACAAAGAAGAGCGAGTAATGACAGAGGAGCCCAATTCAGGCCTCTCCCTTCACTGTGCTTTAAGAGGCTTTCTCTCAAGAGGGTGTACTTTCTATTCACTAGCCTCACATGCTCTGAGGGACAGAATTGGGAAGTCAATGTCAGCCAGGTGGAGAAAGCCAGGGCCCTTGTCTTGAAGATTATCTTCTCCAAGGCAGTAGGGACATTAAATGAGAAAATGTACAAAACTATTCTTTATGCAATGAAGGCAGAAGAGATGGTATATCTCTGGGTGATGGATTATCTCTGCACTTATAAGGGTGTTACAAAATGATAATGATCTTGTTTCTCTCTCCTGGTGTTACACAGCTATCAGGGCCTGGAGGAAGCCTAGGTCCAAGTTGTATGTCAATTATGCTTCTCAAAGGAGGGAAGGAAAGCCCAGCAAATTCGTCTCATGTCTAGCATGAAGGGTCACTATGGAGAGTGAAGACTGGCTGAAAATTCCTTAGTGATCCTGATGGAAAGCAAACCCCAGTTGACTTCTTTTCTTCTCCCTGTCTCCCCCAGATTTGTTCTTCACCCTCCCCTTGATGTCAGACACTGACCACTCCCTATTTCTCCAGCCATCCATCTCTCAGCATTTCCTATTCAGCCCAGATAGTTTGGCTCTTCCAGCTACGGGGTCACCAACACCAATTTCCTTGCCCTCATCTTTCTGCTCATCACCTCCCTAATCTCCTCTAATCATGGGACAGTGGAAGGGTCCAGATTTTTTCACTTCTGCTCACAGTTTTTTGAAGTTTCTAGGAAAAAATCTCACATCCATGCTGACAAGCTCCCTTATGAATTAAAGTTTTCCAACTGCAGCTGACTCTGTGCTGCTTGGCAGTACTCTGACACTTAGCATTGTGGCAGCTGTAGAACTTGACATTCTTTTCAATACTCCTTCTACTCTTGCTCGTGGCCTTTATTGCCACTTACACCTTCCACTGCCTTGAGCCCAGCATTCTTCTTGGATTTAGGACACCCCCAAACCTGACCGTACCTGATCAGACCAAAGGTGTTGCCTGTCTCAAGCCGAGAACCAATGAGATTCCATCTGCTGAAATTTAGGAAATTTAGCACCATAGAGGGTCCGATTAGTTCATGTTGGATCCTGGAGCTAAACAATTGCAGAAAACCAGAGAAAGCTATAGAGAGGCAGGTGCTCTAAGAGAAGTAGAGATGGAAATTGTTTGCCTCCCAATAAATCCCCACTTATACTTAAGCTACTCTAGATAGCTTAAGTTTTCTGTTCCAAAAAGTCACATCTGCTTCCCCAGTCTCAGCAAATGACCTCACCTCCACCTCACCAATAAGGCTGAGACCATCAAACTCAAACATACCCCAGCTTCAATCCTTTGGTCTCAAAGAATATTTGTCCACTCACTAACTCACTCATTCTCCCTGTCCACCTATCAGAGAAGGATGGGCACTGGTCCTCTTCCACACTTAATTCCATTCCCTCATGCCTTTGGATGCATTGGGAATAGTTCCCTTCTCTCTTATCACCAGTCCTCTAGCTTCCTTCCAAAAGTCTATGAACATGTTAAACATTTCAATCCTAAACATCAAAGCACCATCCTTTGACCCTGCTTCCCTCCTGAACCACCAACTTATCTTCTTCCTCTCCTTTTGTTTTAAAAGGGAGGGAAACATGGGAGGGTGGAAAGAGCACAAGATTGACAGTCAGCAAACAGGATTTGGGGCTCAGCTCTACAATGTAATTAGTGACAAGTTTCCTAACCTCTCTGAACTTGTTTCTTCAGCTGGAAAAATGGTGATGATGAAAATACCACCCATTTGCAGACTCACTGGGAGGGTTAAGTGGATTAATTTATCTGGGTAAAAGGAGCCTAACATAAGAACTACTCAATGAATGTTAGTCAGAGAGTAATTTATCTTATCGCTTTTACTTTTTACCTTTCGTTTAACCCTCAATCATTTACCATCTGGCTCTGCCTCTCCTTTCCTGAGCATACTGTCTTGTAGCTACTCAAGTCAAGGTCACCAATACTTCTTATTTGCTGCCCCCAGGGTGGCTTCTTTCCTGTTTCTCCTCTGCCTCCCTCTCTGTAGCTGCTGAGTGTGACTCTTCATGCCTCCCTCTTCTGCTTTTCTCCCCCGGCTTCCCTCGCCTAACTCCCGACGGCCCTTCATCAATGCTTCTTTGCTAGTGCCTCTTGTTCTTGCCCTAGGTCTGTGTAATCTTCTCCCTTTTCAGCTCATGCTGCACCACCCTTCATGGCCTGAACAAGCATCAGGTCTTTATCTCTGGCCCTCCCTTCTGTGCAGAATCCCCCTCTAACCGACACCATACGGATGCGTTCCCATGACAAAAACTCATCTCTTCCTTCCGTCTACCATACAAATCTGCTCCCTAGGTATGTCTCCTACCTTGGCATCATCAGGCAACCAAACCAGAAAAACCCAAACCTCTGTTACCCAAGCCAGAAAAACCCATGCTCATTTTCTACATCTCCCCTCTGCCCCAATCAGCCACCTTGTGTTTGAGTTCTGTAAAATATGTTTCAAGTTGGTTTCCTTTTTATGCCTCATGCCATTGTCCTCATCTAGTATTTGTTGGCTCCTGCTGGATCCTCCAAATGGTGTCGCATGCAATCTTCTCTCAACGCTGGTCTTTATTTTCTTCTCAGAACATTTAACATGTGTGCACACACATGCACATACACGAACAGAGAGTAGCTATGAATTCTGGCTCCAGCTTATTCTTCCACCTCCATTGCCTTGCATTCCCACAGATGAACCTCACCTTCCAGCCACAGTGGATTCCTTTCTCACCTCCAGGTCTTTGTCTCTGCTGTCCTCTTGGGCTTGGATTTCCTCTCCTCAACTCCCACTCTTATGCCTGGAAACAACCAATGTATCTCCAAGCCTCTACTCAAAGTTCCTCTCCACTGTAGGGCCTCCTCTGATGCAGCTGCCTCTCCATTCACACAGAGAGGAATACTCTCTGTGTTCCTTTTATCTCCTGGAGTCTCTTCACTGTTTTCTCTGCCTGGAAAACTTTTGCTCTAGTTCTTCACAGGACCAGTTCCTTCTCTGGGATCAACCTAAATGTTACAGCTATTCTACCTAGAGAAGACCCCCATCCCTATTCTTTTCCCTCTGCAGTCCCTCTCTATCACAGAGCCTTGTTTAATTTCCTTCCTTGCACTTATTAGAAATTCTGAGTATGTGATGTGGCCAGTTAGGCTCTCTGGGAAGCCAGTTCTGAGCTGGAGTTTAGCTGGTAGGTTGTGTGTTGAAGAGGACCCTAGAGTTAACATCTGGGGAAGGGAGGGGGAGGACCCAGGAATAGGCACGGGAAGGTCAGTCTTCGAAGCAGCACTGATGGCAGGCTTGGTGGACCCCATAGGAAACTCAAGATAAAACGTCCTGTGTTGGCTTGAAATGACTGGGCTTTTACACCCCGTCTCCTTCAGTCATTTGATGGGGCCACTCTCAGAAGGCCGTGACCTTGAGCAAGGAGTTCTCTTCACCCAGTGTTAGAGGTCCTCCCAGTTTCTACAGAACTTTTGCTTACTTCTGCATTTTGTCAAAATTTTTTTTTAAAAAAAATCTGGAGCTAAGAATTCGTAAAAGTACGAAGAAACCCCCAATTTGGGGGGATAATTAAAACCCTGGTTTCCTTTTTCGGTAATCGTCAGAATCTCTTGGCTCCAGGGCTTTCCTTCAAGTCCCCGTCTCCACTAGCCTCATCTCCGGCCTCTGGACAAGGTACAGAAAACAAACAGGACCTGGCTTCCCTCTAACTTGCTGCCCCTCAGGCCTGGTCTTGGGTCTGACTCCTGCTTCTTTCTCTAACTCAGAGCCCTGCCGTGTGTTATCCATGGCTTAGAGGAAGATCAGCAGGGAGGGATAAGCCCCAGGCCCTCAGCTCTGAGGGGAGAGTTAGGGTCCCAGCTCCAGGAAATTCTCCTTTCTCTCTCTCTCTCTCCCCCTGGCATATGGAGGCAATAAGGATTACACCCAAGCTCTGAGTAGTTCCAGTGCTTACTGAGCAAAGGAGGGAGGAGAAAATCCTCTTTTCTTCCTACCCCCTTCAAAGCTGATGAGAAATCAGAAAAGCTTGGTGCAGAAGCTCCCGGCCACCTTCCTCCTTTCTCATCTCTGTGGCATGCCTGGCCTCTCTCTTTAAATCTGTACTGGCAAGTGCCTCTGAACATCTTTCTGGTTACTCTCCAGGCCCCACCTCACCTTGGAACCTCCAGAGGAGTGTGTCAGATGATGTCCCAAGGGGTGAGATCATAGGCAGGTGACTTCTCAGCAGCCTGGATAGGATGAGAGAGGAGGCTGAGGCTGGGGCAGGACTGTGGCAGAAGTCAGGCTATGCTGTCAGGCTCACATGGCAACTTTCATGTCCCTGGACCTGCCTGGGCCACCCTGCTTACCCGTAGCCCCATATCCATATCAGATGGAAGCTCCTGGGTAACCCCCACATGCAGCCGAACTCAGTAAGAGTTGCATTACAACCACACACAGCCACACACACCCCCACATTCACAAATCCCAAACATCAACGAGCACTGTCTTTTTCCCCTGAAGGTTGAATAGGGAGACAGAGATTAACTCGCACATCAAATGCCAAAACTTCACAGGCATCCCTTTTACCATCTCTGTACTCATTCCCCAAATTTATTCTCCCTACAGCAGCGACTTCACCTCTCTAGGTTGCTGTCACTGTCCCTCAAACCCTGCTCCTCACAGCCCTCTCCCACTACATAGATTTCCACACAAGCCTCTCAAAACCTGCTAGGATATTGAACTCAGAGAGGCCAAAGGGAGCCAATGAGAAAACAATGTACTTAGCTGGGTTCTTGGCCTGGAGGAACTAAACTCATTCTTCCTCAAAGGAGGGCATTTGAAGGGCCCCCAAAACTCTAGATTCGAAGGGCCCTTCACCCACCCCTGATGGCTCTCTAAGACCCCCACTGCCGCATCCTTGGACTAGAATCAGAAATGGAGAGTTGAGTCTCAGTTCCATCACTTTTTTTGCCATAAGGTCTGGGGTAACAAAAGGCACTTTGAGCATTTCACCCTGTGTTCCCACTGAGTTTATCTCAAGAGCTAGGGGGGACAAGTGGTGACCCTGCAGGTGTCTGCATGAAGTGTTTGAGTGCATGATGCAGTAGGCAGAGCCCCTGCCAGGGTTTCCACTGGGCAGGAAGAGCCGGATGGAGAAGGGAGGATGGGATGGGGATAGACAGGCCACTGCAGAGACCAGGGGAGTGGGGTCACACCTGATCTCATCCCACCCTGCTACGCTGGGACCGAAGATGGAGTTGTTGCCCTGGTTGCTCTGTCTGTGAGAGGAGGCACTGGATTAGCCTCCAAGTTGCCAGCCTGGCCCCTAACTTGAGTATCAATGAGGGCAAGATGAAATCTCCCCTTCAGGCCTTTCCTAACCTGTGGCTCCTGCACATGCTTGGGCACATGTGGGCTAATTAACCTGAGCGCTTCGAGCTGCTGATCTGTGCTGTGTGCACCTGTGTGTAAAACTCTCAGGTCTACGTGGCCTGAAGTTACTCAGTCTTGTGTGAGGGACCTCACTCCCTCTTAGACAAAAGCTCCTGGGTGGCTAAGATCATCTTCCTCCCTTGGGGTAGGAGATCCCAGAGGACAGAGGGGAGGAGAGAGTACCAAGTGCAAGGCAGCTCTGTGCTCTCTCCCCCAGTCCCTCAATACCTGACTGCCGCAGTGTGTCTACAGGTCTCTAGGACAATAGCACTGCCCATCTGGATCTGCAGGAGGTGGAGGAAGAGGGCCCACGGGGCAGAATCTTGGAGTTTGGAGGGGCTCTCAGTGGATGCTGCTATGGGTCTTCCCCCTTTCCCAATGTTTACCTCTACGTCCCCTACTCAAACCTACACCAAGTAGAGATTTGGTGTCGACAACTAGTAAGCCTTACAATTTTTTACTGGGGAAAAAAGAATCAAAGGCCATCATTTGCAAATAGTTTAAAGTTCCTGGGTTTCCTTTTCCAGGGATGCCTGCATCTGAGCCTGCTCTCTCACTATGGGGTAAAGAGCATGATCTCAGTGAAAGGAATTCCAGGTTTCAGTGATGGGAAGTGGAAGTAAATGTTTGGCTAGGAATATTTGTCTACCGCAGGGTAGGACCTACAACAGCTATGCTGGCCCCAGTGAGAAATGTACTCTGGAGATCAGCGGAAAGGTCCAAGGAGGGGATGGGGCTTAAGCAGAACTGCCTAAAAAACAAGGTGACAAGGCCACAGAGGTGGAATGCTGTGGTAGAAAGAGCGCAGGATAGAGTCAATAGGCCTGAATGCTAGTCCCAGCTGAGCCATTCTATAAGTCTTAAATTCCTGATTTTTTTTTTATTTTATTTTATTTTATTTTTTATTATACTTTAAGTTCTAGGGTACATGTGCATAACGTGCAGGTTACATATGTATACATGTGCCATGTTGGTGTGCTGCACCCATCAACTCGTCAGCACCCATCAATTCATCATTTATATCAGGTATAACTCCCCAATGCAATCCCTCCCCCCAACCCCCTCCCCATGATAGGCCCCAGTGTGTGATGTTCCCCTTCCCGAGTCCAAGTGAGCTCATTGTTCAGTTCCCACCTATGAGTGAGAACATGCGGTGTTTGGTTTTCTCTTCTTGTGATAATTTGCTAAGAATGATGGTTTCCAGCTGCATCCATGTCTCTACAAAGGACGCAAACTCATCCTTTTTTATGGCTGCATAGTATTCCATGGTGTATATGTGCCACATTTTCTTAATCCAGTCTGTCACTGATGGACATTTGGGTTGATTCCAAGTCTTTGCTATTGTGAATAGTGCCGCAATAAACATACGTGTGCATGTGTCTTTGTAGTAGCATAATTTATAATCCTTTGGGTATATACCCAGTAGTGGGATGGCTGGGTCATATGGTACATCTAGTTCTAGGTCCTTGAGGAATCGCCATACTGTTTTCCATAATGGTTGAACTAGTTTACAATCCCACCAACAGTGTAAAAGTGTTCCTATTTCTCCACATCCTCTCCAACACCTATTGTTTCCTGATTTTTTAATGATTGCCATTCTAACTGGTGTGAGATGGTATCTACAACCATCTGATATTTGACAAACCTGAGAAAAACAAGAAATGGGGAAAGGATTCCCTATTTAATAAATGGTGCTGGGAAAATTGGCTAGCCATAAGTAGAAAGCTGAAACTGGATCCTTTCCTTACTCCTTATACGAAGATTAATTCAAGATGGATTAGAGACTTAAATGTTAGACCTAATACCATAAAAACCCTAGAAGAAAATCTAGGTAGTACCATTCAGGACATAGGCACGGGCAAGGACTTCATGTCTAAAACACCAAAAGCAACGGCAGCAAAAGCCAAAATTGACAAATGGGATCTCATTAAACTAAAGAGCTTCTGCACAGCAAAAGAAACTACCATCAGAGTGAACAGGCAACCTACAGAATGGGAGAAAATTTTTGCAATCTACTCATCTGACAAAGGGCTCATTTCCAGAATCTACAAAGAACTCAAACAAATATACAAGAAAAAAACAAACAACCCCATCCAAAAGTGGGGAAAGGATATGAACAGACATTTCTCAAAAGAAGACATTCATACAGCCAACAGACACATGAAAAAATGCTCATCATCACTGGCCATCAGAGAAATGCAAATTAAATTCCTGATTTTAAATAATAAACAGGAAGATCTTTCGGATTATTTTTCATATATAACATGTATGGTCACATAGAAGGGAAGCTGAGGTGTCCAGTGAGCAGGATCAGTGACAGCTTTGCCAAGGATGTAACAGAAGCTTCATTGGAGCAGGCCCCAGCCCACGGAGGACCAAGGATGGGCGTCTGGAGGCTCAGGAATGCCGCTTATCCTTCCAGAGACACTGCAGGAGCCACGACAGTGTGAGCCAGGGCAACCCCAGGCACAAAATATCTCTGCACTGAGGGCCTCCAAGAAAGGGGACCAGGCAGGGTAAGTCAGACCTCTATCTGGCCTCTCTCCTGAAAGTTTCCTTCTTTCAGAAATGCCATGGCCAGGGAACTAATAATGATCTCCTGCATAATACCATCTAGATAAAATTCAAGGAAAGGTAAAAATTCGGGACAGTGATGACCCATTCAGAGAGAAAAGGGGCCCAAGAGAGCCTTCTGGGGTGCTGGAGGTATGCTGTATTTGATCTGGGGGTGGTTACATGGGTGTGTACATATCAAAATGCATGGAGCTGTCCACTGAGATTTGTGTAGTTTACTGCATGTAAATTACAACTCAAGGAAAGATTAATAACAGAAGAGATTAGAAACGGTTCCAGGCCAGGAAGAGCAGTGCCTGAGACAGAAAGAAAAGTGAGGAGAGAGTGGGAAATGAGTTGCCACAAGGAAAGAGCTAGACATACAGGGGAGGCGGGCCTGAGATGCAGGCATGGAGAAGACAGAGGAACAGGGGGAGGTAAGGAGAGGAGCAAGGGAGAAGAAAGAGTAACAACAACCAGTGCTTGGCATGGTCAGGGCAATATGGCTGCTTGACTTGAGGCATCAGTTTGCCTTAAGGTCCCTGGAACCACTCCTTTGTTTTTTAAAGATGGGAATTTTGAGGGCACTGGCATGTCCAGGAGATTAGCAGAGACACCTAACAGGTCTTTGGCAAGTTGCCGGACTAGTGTTTGTTGCCACATAGGGTGACAGGGGTCGGAACAGTTCTCTGATATTTCTACAAATAGATGGCCTTGAGACTCATCGTCCTGCAGCAGTGCTGAGTTGAAAATAAAAGGATTTCTCATTGAATTTTTCAGCTTCTGCTGTCAGGAGAAACCCTACTCATCTAACATTAGAGCTTGCAGATGGCTGAGATGTGACATGCGCCACTTAGAGCGGGACGACATTGATGTACAGTGTTAATATTATACTCTAAGTGGCTTCTGTATGTTATCCAAAAACGGAGAATAAAGCTGAGCAATTCATTTCTTCTTTTAAAAAAATGGGTGGTTATTAAAAATGACTATTCAGAGGCTCAAAGTCATAAAATGGACCCTGTATCATTGGTGTGGGCAGCCTTCTCACTGTCAGGGAGCATATGGCCAGTGTGTGTCCTCATTTGTCTTAGAAGAATCAGGAAGATGGAACTCCTTGAGGGAACTCTCTGGGGGCCCTCGGCAGCCTCCTCCGCTCCCCGCATCCCCAACCCTTGCTCAGTGGAGCGCAGCCAGACTTGGTGTCCCAGCCGGGTCCACCTATAGTTTCCATTTCACCTACCGGCCAACAGTGAGGGCCATGGAGTCCAGCTGCCTAGGTTAGAATTCTCTCCCATTACTTACTCACTGTGATACCATAGTACCTTGGTTTTCTCATCTGTAAAACAGAAAAACAGTATCTATCTTTTAGGGTTATTATGAAGATTAAATGACTTAAAATGTGTAGAGCATTTAGACATTCACATGCCTGGGACATTTTAAATGCTCAATAAATGTTGTTTTTATGATCATTATTATAATCATAATCCCTGAGCATGGATATTCCCCCGTAGCCCTGGTGTTTTTTGCTTCTGCAGACCCGACAGGCTGAGATGTCCTCTGCCTCTTCATTTCCCCTGAGCAGATGCCTCCTTTGCAGCTTAGTTTGAGTCCAGTTGACTGCATCATCTTCCCTCTCTCCTTGCCCTCTAATAGTACAAAGAATTGATAGTGGATTTCTTTCCACAGTGTCTACCTGCATAGGGGAAGTACTGGGAGTTTTGGCAGCTAAAGATGTTGTTTCTATAGTGAACCACCTGGGAAAGACAGCAAATTCAGTAAATGTCTCAGTTCAGTGAGTGCCCAGCCAGGGCTAGATGCTGTGTAAATAAGACCCAGGCCCAGAGGGTGGATTTGAGCAGCTGCAGCAAAACCTAGACCTTTTTTACAGAATATCTGTATTCTTATCTTTTATCCCCTCACATGCACACTAAGTTCTTGACAGCAGAGCCTGAGTCTTATTTATATAGCATATAGCCCTGGCTGGGCGCTCCCTGCACTGAGGCGTTTACTACATTTGTTGTCTTCTCCTGGGTGGTTCACTCCAGAAACCCCAGTCCTAGCTGGAAGCCAAAACTCCCAAAAGTTTTCCTGTGGCAGTAGACAATGTGGAAATAAATCCAGTCTGCTGAAACCAGGCAAGGGGAGCCCTTTTGGGAAGAGGTAATGTACTTCCCTTCATATGATACCCAGACTTCTCCCCTCAACTGTGTCTGCCAGACATCTCCACTTGGATATGTAACTGGCATCTCAAACATAGCATGTCCAAAACAGAACTCCTCGTGCTCCTACTCAAACCTGATTGTCTTATATTCTTCTCCATCTCCATCAAGAGAGCTTGATCCTTCCATCTGCTTAAACCAAAAATCCTGGAGCCAACCTGGACTCCTTCCTTTCTTTCACAATCCATATGGAATCAATTAACAATTCTGTGCTCTCTACTATCCAAATATGTCCTCACTCAACCACTTCCTACAGTGATGTGCTGAGCACTGATTGTTAAATATTCATGAAACTTGCAATCTAGCTGTTAAACTATAAGTACTCGAAGTCTGCTGTGGTGGGACTATTTACACCATAGAAATTGGCAGGTGCTACAAATCAGGGCTTTTATTTTTATTTGTAATATCTTTTCCAGAGAACTGGTTCACCAGAACTCCACTGATTTCCCACCCCTTTCACTGCTACTCCCACTCCAAACCTCCATCCTATCTACCGGGATCATTGCAATAGCCTCCTGTCTACCTGGTGTTCCTGCTTTTACTCTTGTCACCATACAGTCTACCTTCAACATAGCAATCCTTTTAAAACACAAATCATATCATGACTAGGCTATGCTCAAAACTCTCCAGTGCCTTCCCTTCTTACTCAGAGTAGAATCCTAGTTTGTAACCATGGCTAACAAGGGTCTACACATCTGACCCTCCATCACTTCTCTGATCTCGCTTCTTCACTGTAGTCACATGGGCCTCCTTGACGATCCTTGGACATGCCCTGCATTTCCTGCCTCAGGACCTTTGCACTTCCTGTTTTTTCTGTCAGGCAATCGCTTACCCTAGGTGAGTTCGTGGCTTTCTTGGCCATTTCCTTCAGTTGTCTTTTTATGAGACAGAGAGCAATCTGCCTGATTACCCTATCAAAATCAGCTTCCCCTCACCCTGCCATTGTTTTCTATTCCCTACACAGTCCTTCACTTCTCTATAAAATGTCTATTGCTACTTGAAATGTACATGTTTATTAGTTTATGTGGCTATTGTTTATCTCCCCACTTCTATCCTGGTTAGAATACAAGCTTTATGAAGGCAGAGACCTTGTTTTGTTCATTTCTATGCCATTAGTGCCTAGAACAATATTTGGCACATAGTATGTGCTCCATAAATATATGTCAAATGAATGATGCTGCCCACACCCCTGAGCTGTCCCTCTGGACAGAAGGGATCATGACAGCAAAGTGGAGCAATTGCTAATGTTGTACAAAGAGACCACCCTCATCTCCTTCCCAAGGACTCCAGTTCTCTTGAGCATCTCTTACAGCTATCAGGGATTGAAAGACAACACTTAACTGAGCAAATATCATTCAAAGTGCTCAGATCCCTGATGAGGATAAATTCCTCAATAAAACAAAACTTAAAGATATAGGTTTGAAATCAAGCTGAACATAAGCTATTCCACCAGCATTTACAAGGGACTATTTTCCTAAGATAGAACTAAAGTTTCAGGCTGAATTGATAAGAAATCAAATGTTTGATTTCTTCCTCTTCCTCTCTATGGGCCAGACTCCAAGTGAAAAAAAAGATACATGTATATGAATATATATTAGATAATATATGTGTATATATATAATTTTATGTGTCAACTTGAATATATATATTCAATGACTATATGTAATCTTATATCTCAACTTACATATATACATACACACACACACACAATCTGTGTATGTGTGTATTTAATTTTATGTGTCAACCTGACAGGGCCTCGAGGTGCCCAAATATTTGGTCAAACATTATTGTGGGTGTGTCCATGAGGGAGTTTTTGGATGGGATGAACATTTGGACTGGCAGACTGAGTAAAGCAGGTTGCCCTCCCTAATGTGAGTGGGCCTCATCTAATCCCTCAAAGGTCTGAATAGGACAAAAATGCTGACCCTTTCTTGAGTAAAGGAATTTCTCCTGCCTGACAGCTTGAGTTGGGAAAATTGGTCTTTTCCTGCATTCGCACGCAAGCTGAAACACTGGCTCTTCTTGGTCTGAAGCCTGCTGGCTTTCATACTGAATCTTACAACATCAGCTTTCCTGGTTCTCAGACCTTTGAACTTAGCCTGGAACTATACATCAGCTCTCCCGGGTCTCCAGCTTGTCAACTGCAGACGTCTCAGTCTCCATAATCACATGAGCCAAAGGTTTATATAGGAAACCTTTATATACACATACACACCCCCCACACACCATATTGGTTCTTTTTTTCTGGAAAACCCTGACTAACACTATTTATACACAAAATGTGTGTGTATACATGTGTGCATGCGTGTGTGTGTATAAATATAATTTGTGAGGCTATGGCTGATGGGCTGGGGGATGTTTGCAGGCAGACAGAGATGATCATAGATGTTCTTTAGGCAGAAGTTCCTGGTAAAATAAGGCATAGTTGTTCACCTTCTTGCTCTCCTTTTGTTCACCAGCAGCTGTCTTATTGCCACCTGACAGGGAATCCAGAAAGCAGGAGAGTTGGACTTGGCCTCCAAGGCAGTGTGTGCACTTCAAGGTCTTTGTCCTATCTGTAGATTCAAAGCCACCCCAATTCAGGATACACAGAGCATGGAGGTGGGGCAAGATTAGGTTGTTGGCCTTTTCCTGGTCAGTGTGACTTTACATAGGTGGAGGGAAAGAAGGATGAGCAATGCAGAGTCTGTTGTTTCACTGACTCTCACATATTGGCATCGCCTTCTCCAAGTCACCCAAGATGGAAATTCCAGAGGCGTCTCTCACTCCTCCTCACCCTACCCACTTCTCTATCATCACGTCCTAGTGTGTGAGGCTGTTCTTGCATTGCTGTAAAGAAGTACTAGAGGCTGGGTAATTTATAAAGAAAATAGGTTTAATTGGCTCACAGTTCTGCCAGCTGTACAGGAAGCATGGCAGCAGGCATCTGCTCAGCTTCAAAGGGAGGCCTCAGGGAGCTTTTACTCATTGCAGAAAGCAAAGTCGGAGCAGGTGCTTCACATGGTGACAGCCGGAGTGAGAGAGCGAGGCAGGGTGATGCCACACATTTGAAACAACCAGATTTCACGAGACCTCACTACAGCAACGACAGCACCAAGACATGCGGGATCCACCCTCATGGCCCTAACACCTCCCGCCAGGCCTCACCTCAGACATTGGGGATTACATTTCAACATGAGATTTAGAGAGGACAACACTTAAACGTAGCAACATCAACATTCCTTCACAGAGTCGTAAGAAAGGGTTAACCACCACTACCTGTGGGTAGAGGAACTAGTAGAAAGAAGAAGAAAAATTTTTATTTTTAATTTTAGAGCTTTCTATACTGTTTGAATATTCTAAACTTAAACATAAATTACCCACTTACATATCCACAGACATCACAGAATAAATGCGTTTATGTCTGTGTGCATGTATACATACACACATGTATATATGATGTGTTAATATAAATTATTGTGTCTATGAAACACCTCCTTTCCCTTTGCAATGTCCTTTCAATCTGCTTTCCTTTGCCACCTGAGGAGGTACCACATCACTTCTTGCCTGCCTTCCACAAACCTCTCCCTCCCAATCAGTCCTGCACACTGCTTCCCTCAAACACTATTTTAAGTGATTCTGGGTCATTTTCTTTCTCAAAATAATACAAGGAGATGACTATCAAATGTGAGATTGCCTAGCTTGGTGCCTGCTGCTTAGGAGGTCCTCAGTGAATGCTAGTTTCCTTTTTACTTTATAATTCTTCAGAGGGTCTCACTGACCAAAGAGCAAAGCCTGCCTCCTCCTAGCTGCTACCCTGGGATGCCTTCCTGTCCCAGTTAACACTGGGCATACTGTGCTCCAGCCATGCAGAAAAGCTCTGGGATGCCCTCACACTTGCTAATCTCTTACCTGCCCTTTCCTGGCTACAGAAACACTGCCCGACCCTTTGGGACCATCTCAAATGCCATTTCAGCCACCAGGATTCCTAACAGCACCTCACTCTGTACCACCACAGGACTTATTGGTTCTGTGTTTTCTTTGTTAAACAATATGTCACTTTTGGAAATCATATATTGATACCTTTTGAAATGCTTCCCCCATTTCTCCTTTTTCCTTTACCTCCACTTCCCATGTCTCTCTCCCATTTGCAATTTGTTAATTCATTCATTAGCTGTGTATTGAGTGTCTATTGTGTGCCAGGCCCTGTGCTGGCCACTGCCCTGTAGGTGATGAACCAGTCACCAGTCTCCTTCCTCTTCCTCTCTAGCTGGGGAGTCTTTGGGGTGAGGGGCACTCTCAGAGAAGCTGAGAGCTGAGCAGAGACTTGCATAAGGCAAGGGATAGGCCATGACAATATCTCTGCGAAGAGCTCAGGCAGTCAAGCCTGTGGAGGGAACGGGCTTGGCAGGTTAGAGACTAGTAGAAGCTGGTGTGGTAAGAGAGGAGTGCATGGCAGGCACAGTGTAGGAGATGAGGCCAGAGAGGTGGTCAGGGCCAGGTCACGGGAGAGGAGGGCCATGATTTGATTTTCATTTTTAAATAATCCCTTGGAGTTTTGAGTATGGACTAGACTTTAGGAGATGTGGGGGGCAAGAATGGAATCAGGGGAGCAATAGGAAAATGAGGTGAGAGACAATGGAGCTTTGGAACAGGGTGCAGGTAATAGTGGCAGATTGGAGACATCCCTTGAAAGAAGCCCAGCAAGGCTTGCTTGTGAACTGGCTGGGAGAAAAAAGGGAAAATCAAGAAAGACATTTTTTTTTTAACCTTAATAGTGAGGCCATTTATTGAGATGGGGAAGATTGGGTTAGAAAGGGATGAGGTGTGGGCACTGGAGGTAAGAGTTACATTTTGGACACATTGAGCTTGAGATGCCTATTAGACACACCCAAGAGGAAACTTTAAAGTCTGGCTTCCAAGAGAAAGATTCAGGATGGAATTGGCTGACTCAACTGCCTAAGTAAAAAATTCAAATAAATACAAAGTCCTTATCATTCATTCAGTAAACATTTATTGAGCACGTACTATTACTGTTAGGTCATATCATATGAAATAACCATCTTTGTATGCCAAAAACGGTCAAACATTGGCCAATTTCATATGGCTTAAGCTAACATATCCAAAGTGCCAGGCCAAGCAAGGGTTGTGAGGGATGAAGATGTGTGAAGTACAGCATCTGCTCTCCAGAGGCTGACATTCTGGAGTGGGAAATAACATTTTCTTTTAAATCTAGTAATAATAACAAGCACTTATATACCAGTTACTATATCCAGGTGCTATAATAGGCACATGGCATATATTGTCATTTAATCATCACAACTTTATGAGATAGCCACTATTATTATTTCTTTGTTTATTATATATTATATAATATATTATATATTATATTATTTGTTTGTTTATTATATAAACAAACAAAAAAATTGCTTAACCAAGCTGTAGTGAAAGATGGCTACAAAATCTTTGCCACTCACCCTATGGAAAGGTAGGGCCTATCTGCCCCCACCCCCCAACCTCCCTCAAATCCTGTGACTGGCTTTGATCAGTAGAATGAGATGCAAGGGGTGCTATGTAATCTTTAAGGCCAGGCTGTAAGAGATCTGTAGGTTTTACTTTTGACCTCTAGGAGCATTCCCTGGTAGAAGCCAGCTGCCATGTTAGAATTCTGACAACCATGCCCCTAGGAAGCCCAGGCTTACCACACAGAGAGAGAGAGATACCACGTGGAGGAGCTGAGGTGTCTGAATGACCCCACCTGACACCTCCTAGAACAGAATAAACTCCAAGCTGAACCCTACCCACTTCTGACCCATAGAATTTTAAGGAAATAAACTAGCTGTTCTTTGATGTTATTAGATTTTAGGATGGTTTTCTATATAGCAGTAGATAACCAGAACATAAGCAAAAGCAGCTAAGCTGGGATTTGAATCCATGTTGTCTGATTCCACAATTCGTGCTCTAAACTACTGTATATACTACCTTTCTAATACATGGGGTGCATATGATAAGCACTGTTGAGTGGTGAGACTGTAAAGTCTAGTGATTTTTTCCCTGAGAGTGATGTTGACACAGCTAGTCAAATAAATTAATATTCTCATCTAGCAGATACATTTGGAACAAGTTTATACATCAAAGTATGCATAAATCCACATAATCTCATCACTGAAACCATAAAATACATAATTGTATCTTATCATTAACATCCAGTGAGAAGTAGTGAGTGTATTCACTTTTTAATGCTGCATAACAAACTGAGCAACCTAAAACAACATATATTTATTAGTTCCATTTCTGTGGGCGTGGAATCAGGCATTGATTATATGAGTTTTCTGCTGAGGGACTCACAAGGCTGCAATTGAGGGACTAGCTGGGCTGTACCTCTCTGGGAAGCTTGGGGTCCTCTTCCAAGCTCATGTGGCAGATTTCAATTCCTTGCAGATGAGACTGAAGTCCCCATTTTCTTGCTGGCTATTACTCAGGGCCTGCTTGCAATTCCTAGAGGCTGCCTGCAGCTCCTTGTCATGTGGCCTCTCGCAGACCCTCACATCGAGGTGGCTTTCTTCCCTCAGGCCAGCAGGAGACTCTCTCTCTCTCCAGCCTGCTAAGACAGAGTCCTGTGTAACAAAACTATGCAATCATGGGAGTGACATCTCATCACCTTTGCCATATCATATTGGCAAAAAACCAAATCAATGAAAGAGACAATCTATATTATGGAAGAGGTGACAGATACAAATTTATGCCACATGATCTAGGACTTGAGGGGAAGCATGCTGTGTGTCATCACCTCTTCTATTACATGGTGGAATGAATTCTGGGTTAGAAATCAGAGTTCCTTAATGGACACTGAGGACTACTACAGGATGAAGAGAGGTGGGGAGCAAGGGTTAAAAAACTAGCTATTGGGCACTATGCTCACTACCTAGGGTTGTACCCCAGCCCACAGCATCACACAATATACCCATGTAACAACTTGCACATGCACCCTCTGAATCTAATATAAAAGTTGAAATTTTTAAAAAGAAATCAGAGTTCCTGGTTTTAGTTTGGGTTCAGTCACCTACAATTTATGTAATTTGGGGTAAGTTATTTAATCTTTGAGATTTGTTTTTGCTTCCTCATAAAATGTGGTAGGTGATGTATACAAAAGAGTGTTATAATAACAGTAAAGTTTACAAGGCTTTACAAGCTCAAGTACTAAGCACGTTTAAAGGCATAATCAACCCTTCCCATCTTCCCTCCCTTCCCCATTGTCCTTTCCCTTCTCAGCACAAAACAGCCAGCAGCAGGCCTGTCACACAGTACTATGGGTAGGGAACGAAGAGAGGGGAGCCATGAAAAGGCATATCAGACAGTTCCATCTGGCACCCAAGGATGTAGGGTTGGTGCAGGAAGCAGGTAGAGGTGATGGCCTGCATGTGTGGGAGATGGGCTACATTAGCTAATAAGTAAATAGATTGAACAAATAAGTATGTATATTAAGAATAATGAGAACCAGATTTCCCATTTTGGGAAATGGTACTAACAAACATGAAAAGAGGAGAGGCTGGAAAGAACGCTAAAGAGTTGGATTGGAATTGGAGGAATCAGTATGAACTTGCGGTTTCTATACACAAATATACAAATAGTACAAATGTGTGTATGTGTGTTCATACATACATACATGTATTTCCTAGTTCTGTCTACTGCACAGGCCTAGAAGCAATGACATCACAGCACAAAGAGCATACCACATGTTCCTATCATGGTCGCTCAGTACCATCCACCACTGAAAGGAACTAGTACTTCTTAGAGAAACAATTGATTCCAGGCTGGGACAGGGTAAGTACAGGATGATCCTGGAGTATCTTTTGTGCCGGAAAGCAAAGATGCTGAAGGAGTGATGGGGATACATCAAAAGGACACAGGAGCTACCTTGAAGGGGTTCTGGCCGGCTAAATCTGGGATAATTTGAGCATCAAAACGTTCCTATTGAGCAAAATAGGACTTCATAAGTAAATGATAAGAAAAAGCTTTTTAAAGTATAATGTCAAATAAATGAGTATGAAATCATGGAAATCAAACATTACCATTTGGCAACCACCATAGTATATTTGATCATAGATGGAGGCGAAGGCTGGTGGGTAGAGGTTAGATGAGGAACAGGATATTGGCATTATATGTAATACTAAAGAATTATAAAGGGAAAGTGGCGACTTTAAGATGGAAAACTTAATGACATGACTTGGGAGTCAACTGATGTTGAAACAGGTTGACATCGTGTGACCCTAGGGTACACACTGAGAAGAGCATGGTGTCACTTCTGCAGTATTCCTGCCAGGAAATCCTGCCTGACTCTGCCAAGAGGAAACATGAGACCGCCTATGCTAAGGGACATCCTAGAGAACGTAAGACCTGTCCTCTTGAAAGTGGCTGAGGACATGAAAGAACTCTTCCAGATAGAGGAAACCAAAGAGACATGAAAACCATGTGCAACACATGCTCCTTGACAGCATCCTGGACCTAAAGGGAAAGAGCCATTGCTGAATGGAGTCTGAGGATGGAGTGGTAGCATTGTACCAATGTTGAATTTCTGATTGGTGGGGTTGTCTGGTGGTTATGTGGAGAAGGTCCTTGTTTGGAGGAAACATACACTGGGGTATTTAGGAGTGATAGGACATCATGTCTACAGCTGTTTCAAATGGTTTAGAAAATGATCGGTGGTAATGGGTATAGATAAACACAGATAAATAAATCAGCACACACATGCATAAAGCACATGCAGAGAGCTAATAACAATGAGGGAATCTGGGTGATGGAATATGGCACTGTACCTACATACCTACAGCTTTGCAGTAAGTCAGAAGTTATTTCAAAAGAAATTTATTTTTGTAATGCAGGGAAAAAGGAGTAACCTAATCATCTTTCTTCCCCAAGGAGATTTCAATTCCTTGAGAAAAAGTCTCTGTCTTTTACTCCTGCTGATTCCCTGGCATACAGGGAATCCTTGACATAGACTTGCTGCAGGCAGGCCAAGGCAAAAATTCAGTGCTCACCCTTGCAGAGTTCTGGCTCTCCAACTGCAAGTTTTCATGGGTTGAATTGCATGTCACATAACTGATCAATGAGGGATTACAATTTGCTTTCACAGGCCGCTATTGGTTTCACCTCAGTTGCCCTCAGGAGCAACATGACTAGTGAAATCTTAAGAGAGGGAAGAAATTGATGGTGAATGGTGCAGAATCGTAGAGATGTTCTGCCTCAGTGGCTGGCCAGTCCATGGCCTGGCAAGCGTCTGCTGACCATCTGTGGCTGGGAGCCAGGCTGCCATTTCCTTTGATGGTCTAGATAGAATCTTGTTGATTTGGATCTGGATGTATGTTTTGTTCAGGATTCAGTGACATTTAAGTTTGATGTTGTCAGTTTTGATAAATGTGTACTTTTGGCTTTCGATAACAAAATACACACATTGAGCTATACAAGCACCTTTATTATTGAAATTTCTGCAGAAATAATTCTGTTCTGTAAGTCTGAAATTCTCTAGATTCTCATCCCTTTTGTTCCTCAGAAATAATTGTTCATGGGACACAATTTTTTGATGTTTCTTTCTAAAGACTGTGGCACTAGGCTAGAACATTCCAGAATTGCAGACTCTCAGAGTCGAAAGGGGACTTACAGGTTGTCAGAGCACAGTGTCTGATCTAGAATGCAGACTGACTTCCGCTCCATGGACCCGAGGGTTGCAGAGCCACAGGTACCACTTTCCCCAGAAGCAATGGGAGCATGAGCCAGCAAAAAGTTGCCTTTCTCAGCTATAACCAGAGTTACAAAGCACTGATCCTCCCAAATCTCGAAACCCATGCAGGAATTCTACCAACACAGCCTATGGGGTCCCAGCTTCTGCATAAACCCCCAGTGATGGGGATCTCTGTGTCTCCCAAAAACCTCCTGCTGAGGCTCTCGAATCTACTACTCGGCTGAGGTCTTGGTGTCTGCTCCTTCTCTCCCCTCTTCACCCTTATACTTCGCTCTGTCCTCCACTTCTCAGCATACCCACCCTGGGCAGGCCAGATCTGGAGACACATTTTCCCTCAGCTGCCCTGCAAAGGGTGCTGTGGCTGTCGCTTGCCTGTAGTCCCTTTGACGGCTTTGTGTTCTGTGCTATAAATAAATGATTTTGAATGCTTATCTGCTTGCCTCTGTCTGCTTTTCAAGTTATTTTTGGGTGACAGGCCTCTTCTGTGTTAGGTGGGGGCCTGCGTTATTGAAGACCATGCATGCCTTGTCAAAGGGAAATAAGGTCATTTGAGTGTGTGATGGAGGCTGAGGTGGGTGGGTAGTGGGTGCAGGGCTTGTCAGTTCACATTCAGAGCAGTGCTTGTGTCCTCTTGCTAAAGTGTACCAGGCAAACCAGGGGGAGCCCAATATAGTCCAAGCCACTCCCCACAGGTAATCCTGAGCTCAGGCTTTCTCATCTCATTTAACTCTCCATCCACAGGCACTTCTTTCTTAAAACCAGCAATGTGGAATGTGCAAAGGACCCTGAACTAAGAGTGCGAGCCCTGGGTGACTACCTTGGCCTGCAACTTCCTGGCTGGGTGGCCTTGAGTGAGTCACTACTTCTCCATGTCTCCATTTTTTTAATCCAGAAGTGGGACTGCTGGTTACTGCCCTGCTTGATTAGGGGGCTAGAAGGTGGGCTTTCATCTACCCCGGACTACAGGCAGCAGAGGCCCCAGAACACGGCCAGGCCTGAGACTAGTCCCCACCTCCCCTCTCCCTGGGAGGCCCTTGGTGGCCAGCAGCCAGGACCTCAGGGATGTTTCTGTCTTCAGCTGTATCCTTTTGACTTCATGATCCATGCAAGAAACTAAAATAGAGAAACCCTGATTTACTGAGGGTTCCCTTAAGATCAAAACTAAGAGGAAGCTTGAGACCACAGCTCCTCCTAACAGGATGTCCTCCTCCAATTCCTGTCTGCCGTCCAGAGCCCTCAGTGTCCCCGCCTGACTGACTATTGACTTCCCTCAGCCCTTACTTTTTCTTCCAGAGGACCCTCCTCAGCCCCTTCGTCCTTCTCCAAGATGCTCCTACCACTGCCTTCAGGCCCCTCACCACCTCCATCAGAAGCATCTCTCTCTCCAATCCCTGCGTCTCTTCCTCCATGTTTTTCAGGCCTCCAGTGCCTGAAGACAGAGCTGAACTCTGAAGACATTTAGATCTTTAGCCATCAGTCTGAGGAGAAATCTGCATTTATTATGGTTTTCTGAGTCTAATGAGAGAGAATAATCAATTCATCCACTCAAACAGTTTTGTAAAGCACGGCACCAAAGTTTGCTTTAATACTTAGGAAAATGCCCACTGGCTTCCCTATTTGAGGACTTGTTTTCCTGCCTCTGTCCCTGCCACAGCAGGTTCCCCATAGAAATGGGCTGGGCTCCAGCTCCAGGCCGCTGGGGTTACCTTCAAAGCCCTGGATACTCACCTCTCCTCAAGTCCTTTGCTGTTGCTGCTGCCGCCAAGCCGTTTCCAGGGCATGGCAAACGGACTCCGTGACAGGTCTCCCGGTTCCCAGCCAGCCACGCTCCTCGTCAGTCTGTCGCCAGCTGTTGCCCCACCTTCCTTGCCCCTCCAGCCTGCTTCATTATCCAGACCGTTTCTGCTTTTCACCCTCCACTGATTCCCCACAGGCTTCAATTAATAATTTTAAATAGTCACCAATTTTCCTCAAGCCTTGGGCAGTAATGAAAATTTAGGTCTAAATTAAAATTTGCTAATTTAAAAGCATTTGCCCACTAATCGGCTGCTGAAGTGCAATCACTTGGCAGCTGCATCTCAGGGCTGTCCTCTCATGGCCTCCTGCCTCTGTCCCTGGAAGGGTTAACCCAGTGGTTCTCAACTCAGGGGATTTTGCCCCTCAGGGGACATTAGGCAATGTCTAGAGACACTTTTGGTTGTCTTGGGGCGGGAGTTGCTACTGGCATTAGTGGGTAGAGGCCAGGGATACTGCTAAACACCCTACAATGCATAGGACAGTACTCCACAACAAAGAATTATCTGGTGCTGAGTTAAGAAACCCTAGATATGGAAAATTCCCAGGCTTTTCCCCGAGAAACCTTTCCTTGAACAACCTTGCATTCTCCAGAACAGGCCTTGAAGCTTTTGTTTCTAGGGGTCTGGAGTCTTCGATGTACAACATGATCTCCCTAGATGTTCTAGATCTGTTTTCTTTGGCCTGTATAATTCTTGTTTGTTTGAATTGATCCAGTATTTAAGACCATCAAGATATTTTGCAAGAAAATCTGAGTTTACAGTTTGTCTTTAAAAATAGAAGATAGGTTAACTTTTGTCCCTAATTCCCAGTGGGTGGCATTCAGCGGGAGTTGAGTAGTAGCTCCCCACGCCCCTTGACATCTGTCCCATTCACCTCAGTCTTCACCACTCTCTGTTACTCTCTGACTTTAAGTATCACTTGCTATTTATCATCGTGTTTACACTGCTGTTTTCTCACGGCAGAGGAATACTTCTCCATATACCTCAATTAAAAGTGGGAAAATAAAAGATAGACCGGGCTGCACCCAGAGCCATCAGTCATTTTTATTACCTGCCTCGCTCTGTGGGCATTTGGCTGTGTCATCCCACGTGGTTCCTGCCCAGGCCAGTGACTGAACTTTTTGACCCTGGTCAAGTCCTTCCCAGGTCAGCTCCGTAGATTCACAAGATGCTGGCAGGCAGGTAGGAGATAATTCTTTTTTATTTATTTATTTATTTATTTATTTATTTATTTATTTATTATTATACTTTATGTTCTAGGGTACATGTGCATAACGTGCAGGTTTGTTACATATGCATACTTGTGCCATGTTGGTGTGCTGCACCCATCAACTCGTCAGCACCCATCAACTCGTCATTTACATCAGGTATGCAGCTGGAAACCATCATTCTCAGGAGGTAATTCTTATACTCTTTTCTCAGTTATAAGTTTCCTGCTGGGACATGGGGCTCATGAGGATTGGAGTTCCCAGTATATCCACACCAAACATCCCACAGGGAGCTGCAAAAGAGAGGCAAAGAGCAAATCTCATCACTTTGGCTCAAGGACCCTGGTGCCCTACTCCCAACTTCTAACACAGGGGTCGGCAGACTGTGGCCCATAGGCTTATGCAGGCATGCTTCCTGCATTTATAAATCATGTTTTACTTGTGCAATCACTCCTGTTTAAGTACCTATTGTCTATGGCTGCTTTACTGCTACACTGGCAGAATTCAGTAGTTGCAACAGAATATATGGCCCACAAAGCCTAAAATAGTTGCTATATGGTTTTTCATAGAAATAGTTTGTAGACCGCTATTCTAACATTTCAGTACTTCCCATTCATATATACCTAGCAGTTCACAAAGCACTTTTTTGATCCTTCCAACAATCTCATGATGTGGGCAGGGCAAGGATTATGAAAGGTACAAACAAACACTTTTGAGCGTCAACTGGGTGCCGAGTGCTGAGCTCTGGTTTTTCACCTGCACTTCCTCACAGCAGCCTTGTGAAGTGATTATTTTAACTTTACAGATGACACAACAGAAGCTCAGAGAGGTTAACTGATAGGCCCAAGTTCACCCTGGAGTCTGTCTGGCTCTATGCCAGGCATCGCTGTTTCCCAGCTTGCTTAAGGCAGCAGTCTTGACCCTTCGCTTCATAGTGGTGGAGGGTTACCATGTGTGGCACTCCGCAGAACCACTCCTGGGACAGGTGCTGGAGCTGTGGCCTTCTCTCCCTCAACTCTCACACTGGCACTCCCTAGCAAGTGGAAAGCTGCTGCATCAAAGGCCAGCCAACTGTAGTTTATTCTTGCCCCCTCCTCAAATTGCCAAAGGTTGGGCTGCCCCAGGCACAGTATCCAGACGGTACCTGACAGCTACTCACCTGGAACTAGTGCTGCCAGGTAGAAACAGATGCTGTGAATGCCAACCCTAGCTACTTCCTAACCTGGACTGTTGGGGATGACAGGATGAAAATGCTAGAGACCTAGGGGAGGGGATTAGGAAGGAGGACAAAGGGAGGGGTCTGAGCTGAGAGGAACACAGCCCGAATGGCCATGAGGGAGTGGGAGGCCAACGGCCAAGGAATTGAGGCAAACAAAAAACAACTGTGTGTTTCATTGCATGCTGCCCAATAACCTGTGAAGGGTAACAGAGTCAAAGCTTTAAGGAGCTGTAATCCTGCCTGTAGGACAGGCCACATGGAATCTGCATACCCCTGTTGAGTATTTATGCTACATTAACTGCGTGCATTTGGGTTTCCATGTGCAACGGTGTGTGTCTTGGCATCTGTGTTTTATATGAGCAAGTAGACCTAGCCAAACCCACGGGACCAGAAGATGGTTTCATGCATGGGAAATTATGTGAGACACCAAAAGGAAGCATCTTCCAGCGCAGCCTACCACAATACCTGATGTCCTATTTTAGATTCATATTCTGTCTAGTACAGTAACTGGCACTGGGTAGATGCTCAGTCAATGTTAAATTGAACCCATTCTTTCAACTAGGTACGCTATTTTTACAGAGATATTCATATATTCTCTTAAAGTCAAATACAAAGCTTATCAATTCTTTTCATTATTATCCATGTGTCCAATAAAAATTGAGTGCCTACTGTGTTAATTACTTTCTTCTTCTAAAATGCAAGAATAGGTTGGCATAAGGGAATAACAGTAAAAAGTCCAGGATAATAAGTGCAAGAGTCTCAAATTGTGTGTTTATGAGACATGCAGCTGGCAAGATGAGGTGGAAGCTGTGGAAGAAGGGCTTTGAAGGCCGGGCTGGGAAGTTTGGACTTGAGCCTACAGGCATTCAGTAGGGGCCGTGGCTACTTATGCATAAACAACAAAAGTAGGGATTTCAGAAGGCCAGTTGGGCATTGGCATCAGAGAGTCTGCAGGAAGAGATGTAGATGGGAGGCATATGTCACTGGGAGTAATGAAGGACATTGCTTTAATACCCAGCCCTTCCTGAACACTCATCTTGGGCTCCCTACAAAGCATGTTGGGCACTGTATCTCCTGGAATACTTTCAACAACCTGTGAGACAGGTTTTCATGTCTCCATTTTCTGGATAGGCAACTGAAGCTCAGAGCTGGGAGACTGCAGAGCTACTCTGCAGTGGCGGCATGCATGGGGAAGAAGGGATACGTGGCAGAGCTTGGTGGACGGATACGTGGGAGATAAAGCTAAACATGGATGCCCGGGGCTGTTCCAGTGCTAGGGCCAGGGAAAGCGAGAGAATGGTGGGTCCAGACCCCAAACTCTGCCTTGGGTACCCCTCTTGAAGGACACACAGGGCCACTTACCTTCCCTGGCAGAAGGCTGCCACCTCCCCAAATCCACAATGGCTTCGGTGGTTGAGCCAGGGCGTTCAAGGGGACACTGATGTTATAATTCAATGACAAAGCAGGTTGTCTCTTTCTTACTAATTGGTCATCTTTCTTACTAATTGCTATGTAAGGCCATGGACTGCTCTTTAGTCTGAGCTTCTCTTTGCCTTTGCCCAGTGCAGTAGCTATTCACAGGTATAATCATAGTGCACTACAGCCTCGAACTCCTGGGCTCAAGTGATCCTCCTAGTAGCTGGGACTACAGGCACGCACCACTACAACGGCCTCTTTGCCTTTTGAAAATTGTGTAAACCCACTCCGTTCCCCCATTCCCACAACGCATTTCTCACCACAGACTTTCTATACCATGATGATGAAGGCCAGGTTTGGTGAGAAGTCTTCTTGCTTCCACTCTCTCTCTCTCTCTCTCTCTCTCTGTCTCTCTGTGTGTGTGTGTGTGTCCCCGGCAAAATGCCATCCCTTTACTCACTGGGCCTGGGGAGCCCAACATGATGTAAACCAAAATAAAATGAAATGGTTTCATTATCTGCCAGAGAAAGATGATTAAACTGGTCTACTTTGTGTCCTGATGAGCTGTCTCTGAACTGTGTGTCCGTTATCGCTTTCTGTCTGGATTAGAAAGACAGAATGAACTGTCTGTGGGTTAATTGGTTTCTTGGAAAGTTTATTCATTTCTCCCTTTCCCTGTTCTGTAGTCACAGAGCAATTCATACTGAGTCAAAATGCTCAGCTTCTGTTCCACATGATCAGAGCCAAACATGCATCAACTTGATGTCCATCACAGCCGATGAACAGCCAGGTGGGGTCCCTCCCCCTTCTTCCACAGTCTTGTCACCAACACTGCCAACAGAGCCTCCACCAGGCATGGACAACTGCATCTTAGTGGGCCTGATCCACAGCTACTTCCCCTTGGCTCCTTGGAGAGGATGGACAGAGTTGACAATGCACTTGCCCTTCTTCTTCTTACTTCCATTGAAATCCATCATTGTCTTCAGAGTTTAACCAGTCACCATGCCCAGGAAGATTAGCTGTGCATCCATTGTGATCATAAAGTTGGTGAAAATCTTCTTCCCTCACCACATTTCTAAGTACAGCTTTCTTTTTGTTTTGTCAAAATATTTTGTTTAATAAATACATTTTATTTTGTAATTATTCTAGTAATTAAAGCTTATAAAATGTTCTCAAAGATCCTAAAGTTGCATTGACTGGCATTAGAAGAGAGGAGAAGTCACCTATCTTTTTAGAAGAAAATACAACAAATTAGATGAAATAAATGAATTCCTTATAAAGCCAAACTTAACATGCTCACAAAACAAGATATAGAAAATATGAAATGTTGACGGTAACCATTACAAGAATGTATTTTTTAAAAGCTGACTGAGAAAAATATATATAACATAAAAAGTAAAAATATATATGATCGATCCAAAAAGAGCAGAAAGAGAAAAGTTTTTAAAAAATATTTGACATTTTTAGATATCAAGCTAACTACAGGTTTCTTAAATGTAATGATTAAGGCCCAGAGGTGCAGTGGATGGTGCCTTTTTGCTTTCTGAATTCAAAGGTGCTTATACATGTGTATAGTTTCTTTTTTTGGTTGCTTGCATATCTGTTAATGTGAACTTTTTTATTTTTATTTTTGGCCATTTTGTAGGTGTGTATTTTCTGCCCCAGTTGTATCACAAATGCCTGTGGGCCAAGACCCACATCTAATTATCTTCTGCTTCCAACACTGCCTAACATGTGTGGTACACAGCTGAGTAGGCAGATGCTCCAATGTGTTCCCTACCTCACCGAGCCTGAAAGTATCACATGGAGGCTCAGGGCAAGGTTCTGGAGCAGATGCTGGGGCAAATCCTGGCTCTCCCACCTACTTAGCTATGTGAACTGGTCAACTCATTTCAGTTCCTTGTTGCCTCCCTGTTTGCACATGCATACAATAGAGATAATAATGGTGACCTCATTGGTTCCTTGTGCAGATTTCGTGGGTCCCCAGCCTTTTTGGCATGAGGGGCCAGTTTCATGGAAGAAATTTTTCCACGGATGGTGGGGGTTGGAAGGAGGAAATGGTTTCAGGATGAAACTGTTCCACCTCAGATCATCAGGCATTAGATTCTCTTAAGGAGCATGCAACCTAGATCCCTCACATGCACAGTTCACAACAGGGTTCCTGCTCCTATGAGAATCGAATGCCCTCACTGATCTGACAGGGGACTGAGCTCAGGCGGTGATGCTGGCTGGCCCACGACTCACCTCCTGCTGTGTGGCCAGGTTCCTAACATTACTTCTTACCAGTCTCCAGCCTAGGGGAATAGGGACTCCTGGGCTAAGGCACAGGGGTTCGTAAAAGAGAACTTCACACATAGTAAACACTTAAATCCATGCTTACATGAATCTACAGACCTCAGAATCCTGTAGACTCGGAGCACTGTGCTCCCTCCCTTTGGCCCTCCCCTCCTTCTGGATGTACCATATCTGACTTGGCCAGTGAAGTGGCCAGGCTGCAGAGGACACGGTGAGCCCAGCACGGTCCCAGCATGGCTCATTCTTTCCTCCTTCTTAACCTGGGGGAGGAATGTCACCCACAAAGGCCTGGAGAGACCTTGGGAACTCTGACTTGTTTCCAGAGTTCCAGCTACTCCAGGAAATCACCCGCCCAGGCAGTTCTTTACATTTCTACTCATTCCTCCTCTCTGTGCCCCTGAAACCAATCTGCTGTTCCCTCTGAAGTTCACCCCTGCCAGCACCTATGAAAGCCTCATTAATTGGAAAGAAAAGAACCATGACTCAGCAATGGTGGTCCTGGAACCTGATTGAAATTCCCGACAGATACTTATTACAAAAGCATTTCTCTTTATATAACAATTTAATCAGGCTGTGGTGTGATAAGCAGGGAGGCAGCCACTAAACAAGGCTGTTAATGCAGCGGAATCGTCTCCTGCTGATGGATGCAGCGTAGGCATGGCCGTTCGTTAGAAATTAAAGTGGAACCGAAATCCATTTGCTGCCTGGTGGCATGGAGCGCTGTTGTTACAGCTTAACACAGCCGTTTCCTGTGTACTGCCAGGCCGACATATGTAAAGCGGCCTCCCGCCCCTGCGCCAGCTGTAATTCAGAGAAAATATCACTTTAATAAGCTTTTCCACAACCATGGGCAATTGACCTTAAAGACACTTGATTTTCCTGGAGCCACAGGTTGGAGGCAGCAGGAAGAAGGGGATAGAAGGCAGCTGAGGAAGAGAGAGCCAAGCTTCTTCTGGGGATGAAAGGAAAGACTACGCCTTTGAAAAGAAGGCAAGGTCTTCCCACCCCTGTTGCTTGGAATTACTTTCCACTCAATAATGCCACAGTGGTTTCCTCTCCTCCATCAAAGCCTCGCTAATACTCCTCTGTGTGTTTCTTATGTCATTGTTATCCTAAAGGCAAGGGGATGTTGACAGAAGGAGAGGGACACTGTTGCTAAGACCCCAGGAGCAAGCATTGCTAGCTCAGGGACTCATGAATGTGCTCATTCCAGGCAAGGAAACAACCAGTCAAGCTCAAGGGCAGGGCCTTTGTCTCTTCTGATGGACACCTTCACCTGCTATTAATGTAGACGTTCTGGGACTCAACTGAGTCTTGGTCCAACTGAGTCCTGAGCACATCCGCTGCCTTCAAAAGCACAGCAGGTGGCTTATTTGTCTTTGTATCACCAGTCACTAAAATAATGTCGAACACACGGTAGGTGCCCAATAAGGTAAATTTTGTGATGAAATGGATGAATATATGAACCAAGCAGAATTTTTAGGGTTGGTTATTTTCTCTCCATAAAATTCTTCACTCTTCTAAGCATCACCCAGTGTTCTCTCAAACACTCAGAGTCTCTAATACATTTAAAATCCAATTTGACTCAATCTGCCCATCTCTCCTCTTGAACACAATCAGATTTATATGTGACTTTTTAGGGCAGTCCTATTTCATAAAGTAATAGGTTCTTGTATTAAAGTTCTTGATGGAATCTCAACATGTAGAAGCACAGATAGCACATCACCATCTGTACCTCCAGGTGCAGGTGACAAGAGAAAGTCAGGGAGTACATTTTCCTAGGAATCCCTCCAGTCCCAAGTGCAGGGTGCTAGCTAGAGGGCAGATTTTCTGACAATTACCCAATGCCAGACTTTTTCAGTGAGTTTCCTGAGCTTTGGTACAAGGCCAGGAAACCCCCAGGAACAAAAGCAGAAACAAAAGGAAGGCTGTCAGCACCTTCCCTGCTGAAAAATCAAATGTCCATCATAAAAGTCTATTAGGATCCACTTATTAAGCCAGAAGCAACTGTATCATTTGCAAGCAACAATTCATTAGTCTAAACGCATCTGAATGTCATCCCCATCCAAGGACTCACCACACAATTAATTACAGCACAAAGTTGGAAGAACAAACTATAGCTCATAGAATCAAATAGCATTCTGATTCATGATATTCAGGTTTAATCCTGGTCTCAGAAATTTAGAACAAGGGTCCATGCCTGCAAGTACAAATCCACAGAGACCTTTCAGGGAGATCTTGCATTGTGTGGTGGGATTTTGCTTGCCAATCTGACTTCCTCTCTGCTTTGAGCTGCTCCAAAGTAATCACTGTGCTAAGCCCTAAGTGACAGGCCATGTATAGTCCTGGCTTTCAAGGAGCTAAGAGTTGAGCATCAGAGAAAAGCCAGATATAAAGAGCTGCAATACAAGGAAGAGAGTGGACCATGTTGTACAAGGCACAGGCAAAGTGAGCTGGGGCAACTTGGAGCACTTCTAGCTGGAAAATCAGAGGGAATTCAAGGAGGAGATGGTCTTCAAGCTTAGTCTTTAATGTCTAGCTTCTGGCTGCACCTACGCATCTGCCAACTGCTCTGCATGACACAGGAGCTAGAGGAATGACTGCTGGGGCTGCTCACTCTATGTCCAGAGGCCGCTATAGGTTCAGCCAAACTCCCAAGGCCCACCCCTCCAGATCATCTCTGGTTTCCTTTTCAGAAGAGCTTACCCTTCACCCATGTCAACCTTCTGGCTGCTTCTGGACTCAGCTTCTGGCTCCCTCTGAAACATAGTAGGAAGCCTGTCTGGAGAATTAGCAACCAGCAGCATGAAACTGTTCTCAAAAGATGTTCACTCAATTTGTATGATGTATTTCTATTGTACAATAGGTTCTACAAAGCATGTACACTTATCAAGTTATTTTCTTTCCTATCACACTTTACGTCACATCTTAAATACTTTACCTCATGGCTGAAATATATTGGGTTTTGTTTTTCTTTGGGTTTTTAGAGCATTTTGTGCTATAGAGTCAACATTCTTAACTGCTGAAATATCATTTGTCAAAAGCAGGTGAGGTCTAGCCGTGCTGGACATATTTTCTTCTACTGTGTCTGTCTTTTGACCAAGACTCCTGCAAACACACTAGAAGGCATTACCTCCTGGTTACACCTGGCTGAAGCCTTTCCCAGGCCTCATTACTGGAGAGCAAGCACATTTAAAGATGGGTAGGTTTAGACACCCATGGCATTAACGGCATTGCTGACAGAGGGGCATGGAGGTGTGCTTAAGTTCAGGTTCCCCAAGATTCAAGGTGCAAGGATCCTGTTAGGGAAAACACCTGTGCGAAAGAAAAAAAGAAAGTGGTGGTGATGGTGGGGGAGTCAAGGAACCTGGGAGATATGTCAGACTGATGCAAATCTGACCCAGAGTGAAGGAGAGAGGGAGAGAAAATGGGGTGGAAGCCTCCTGGACTGCCAGCAGTCTAAAGCCATTGGGGAGTGCTTGAGCCAAAGTAAGCCAATAAAGGAGTCACCAGTCTCCCAGGGTTGGGTCTACCTCAGTATCCCTGCTGTGCTTATCACTGGGCAGGAGCAGCCTGTAGAAAGCATGGCCTCAATGCAGAAGTGGCTGTCAATTCCCTAGTGCAGTGGCTGGGACCCTGTCAACTGCTCCTTCTGTAGAAGGAAGTCTGCAAGGCCCCTTCTCTGGCTGCCACAAGGTGAGAATTATACCTAAAGGAGGAACTGTTAATCAGAGGGCAGGATACCCTCGCAGCCCCCTTTCAAGGTGTAGGAAATGTCTCCAGCCCAAGGGGCTCTCAGGAGACCCTGATGGCCCTCTGCCCTCCTCACATTCCCAAATACTCTTTCAGTTCAAACATCTTAGAGTCCACACTAGTTTACCTGACCTTAGGATGGTTGGCTGTATTGAATGGAAGTGCCCTTGGGTGAAGGAAGAAATTAAACCTTTCCATCAGTTAGTCCTCAAGGTTAAATAAGCATCTAAATCATGTCCTGATCCCAAGTAAGAGGAGAGCAAAGAAACCTTGGCATGGGACCCAGAGGAGAGAGATGGGGCACAGCACTCCCTACTCGGTCATTTTGCCCAAGGTCAATCTTGCCTCTGATAAACCTCATGTAGCCAGTCGTGCTTGGTGAGTCTTATACTGGCATGGGGCTCAGATTGCCAGTGAGTGGCAGGCCTCCTGGAGGAAATCTGAGAGAGGATGTAGAGGTTGGTTGTTTCCTTCCCTTTTTGAAATCCCATAGGCCCTTGTCCTCCACAGCTTTTCAGGCCTAAAAGTGAAGGTTGATTTCACTGGCAGAAGTATGGATGAAGCCCAGGAGGCTTAGAGCCCTGAGGAAGGGAAAGGAAACTGGCATGGATTGGACATCTACTCTGCACCACCATCTCCATATGTGTTTATGCATTTGACATGCAGAGCCTGTGCAGTGCTATTATTATCCCTATTTTTCAGTGAGGCCACTGAATCTCAAAGAGGTTCACTCAAGACCACGCGTGCCAAAGCCAGGGTGCAAATATGGGCCAGTCTGAGTCCAAAGCCTCTGCTGCCATCCCAAACCTAGGCCCCAGGTGTTAGGTAGGCCTTTGAAAGTTAGGAAATCCTGTCCCACAGGACAGGGAGGCCAGGAGTGAAACTGGAGAGCCCACATGGAAAAGCAGGTCTTCCTGTCTCAGGCAGCCCACAGGAATGGTAGTGCTTGGGGTAGGTAGGTTACCCATACATACTTGTTGAACAAGGAAGAAGGAGAGAGCCAGAGGATACATAGTTTCCTTAAACTTCTTTGGAGCTCTCTGAACCCCCAACATTCTTCTCTGTTACTATCTGGGGGCTCATCTCATCTCCTTTTCTCGTCTCCTAGAAGGAAAGACCCACATTTGAATCATCTTTGTATCCCACGGTGCCTGGCATGTAATAGGTGCTCAGTAGATGTCTGTTGGATGAATAGACTAGTCTAGACTTTGAGGTGAGCCAAAATGGCAGGTCACATGAGGATGGGGAGGAGAGGCTGGGGTCAGGCCTTTTGCCCCATATTCACAGGGCTCACTTCTTGCCCAGGCTTTCCTTGTGAGCCACAGGGATGTCATCTGGGAAGTAAAGACACACTTTCTGCAACTGCTCTGAGGGCTTTCTATCAGTTTTTACACAAGTGCTTGAGCAGATCACAAGGTTCCATCAGGACTGGAACTTGAAGCAGGAATCATTTCTAGAGGTTCATTTAGCCTGGGCCTTCCTGCTGTCAAGAGCCCTACATCACCAAGTGGGAGCTGCATCTCAGGTCCTGGACCTGTCTCATGTCATATGTGCCTGATGGCCTGGTGCTGTCTGTCCATGAAAAAGCATCAGTGAGGCAAAACTTGTCTCTGGAAGCCCCTGAGTGTCTGTCCTGTGTGACTTCTACCCTCCTCACTTCCCCACACACATTCAGATACACACCCTCATTCCCTAGGCTCAGCGCAGGGCCTCCTACCTGCCTTCCTACCTTACTCCGATTTTGGTGATGCTAGCACACACCTACCCAGCTCCGAGCAATTCTCAAACTCTCCCTTGAGGAACCAGTTGTCTAAATCCAGCAACTGACCAGCTCCCCTTGCTAAAGGGAAGAGGTCTCAAGGGTACTCTGAGGTGTGACAGAAAAGTCACAGGGTTTGGCATCAGATCCAGATTACATGGCTCTGCCTGAGGATTTATCTTAATGTGCTGCTGCCTTGGTCTCCTAAGGCACAGTACTGAGGCAAGAAAGTTTATGGTGCATTGGAGGAACAGAAGGAATATCATGAATAGAGCGGAAAGAGGTAAGTAGGGAGTGGAACCAAACAGGAGGAAAAAGGCCAGCTTTCAGTACGATCATATTCCAGAAGGAATTTCATAAATTTTATCATGTTATATACATTCCAGAACAAAATACCCCCTCTTTCAGCATTTGAAAGCCCACAAGGAAGAATCCATGTACCCCAGCATCCCCTCCCTGGGTGAGTAATGACCTGTTCCCTCCCCTGCCTTTTTCTCAGACTCTCAAAAGCCTCTCCCCCAACACTCTCCCTCTGCCCTAGGACCTCCGGCAGGATTCATTTCTATCTCTAGCTCAGCCCTTGTCTTTGAGCTCTGGACTCTATCTCAGCCTACATGACAGCTCTTTTTGGATGTTCAAAGGCAGCTTAAAGTAAATATGTTACAAGCTCAATGCACTGGCTTTTCCTAACAAACCTTTGCCCTCCATCCCCAGCATTCCATTCTCAAGGAACGGCTCCACCATCCCTCCAGTTACTCTTTTCAAAGACTTGTGCATGATCCTTGATCCTCTCCATTTTTTATTCCGCACATCCAAACCAATGTCAAGTCCTATACCTTCTATTTCCTAAATATTCCTCAGATTATATTGCTTCCCCTTTCCATGATATCATCTGGACTGCTGTAACAGCCTCCTCACTAGTCTTTCAACCCGAGTTCCGACACATCCTCGCTAGCATCGGTAGAGGACTTTCTCAAAAGCCCCATGCATCACCATCACACTTCTGAGTCAAAACACCTTCAGTGGCTTTCCAGTGCTCTAATGATAAAAGCTAATGTTTTTAGTGTTGCCTGTCAGGCTTCCCTGGCTCAATCCCGGCCTTCTGCCCTGACATTGCCTGTCAGCATTCTCTTCATCACTCTCCAAGGAAAAGATCTCACTGTTTCCTTGGCTTCTCCACCATGCCATTCCATCACATGCTGTTTCTCTGCTAGTCTCTATAGTCTAATGACAAAAGTACAGAGACTGGACACTTGTTATCCAAGGACCTATCAAGATACTTGGTCCCTGATAGATGCTCAGTACACGGAATTGGATACATGGAAAGTGAGATGTGTTGAGACACAGGCTGATGCTTTCAGTAGGGTCAGATTCTTCTAGCAAATTTATATTCCAGCAAGATGGTCTCCTGAAAAACTGTCCCAATGAAAGCAACATAAAAAGTTGGATGAATTATGCTGAAACACCTTCCTATATGAATTGCTGAGCTAGTAAGAAAGTAAGGATCTGCAGAAGCCAAATCAAAATGAAAGCCAAGGCCTTGGGAGATAAGCAAGAGCTTTGGTCAGCTCCTGCCCTTGGCATGTCTGCCAAACCCTGTGGACTTTAAACTTCTGTCTTGGTGGCTGCTGAAGGCTTAGAAATCAGGAGATAAAGCCACAAGCCCATCCAGCTTGGGCAAGCTAATAAAACAGATTGCATAAAGCTAAGACTACAGAAAGTTGTCTCTTCAGTGAAAGAATAAATGAAAAAAAATACCACTTGACGATGTCCCCCACCAACTCACTCCAGTCTAATCATGAGAAAATCCAAATAGAGGGATATTCTACAAATACTTGACCAGTATTCTTCAAAAGTATCAAGGTTATCAAAACCAAGGAAAGTCTAAGAAACTGTCACAGCCAAGAGGATCCTAAGGAGACACGGTGACAAAAGGTAGCGTGGTTTCCTAAATAAGATCCTGAGACAGAAAAAGAACCTTAGGTAAAAACTGAGGAAATATGAATAAATTATAGACTTTAGTTCATAATAATCTATCAATATTGCTTCGTTAATTGTGACAAATGTACCATACAAATATAAGATGTTAACAATAGAGGAAACTAGATGAAAAGTATGTGGAACTCTCTGTACTTAATTGAAACTTTCCTGTAAATCTATAACTATTCTACAATACAAAACTGTATTAAAAGTAAAATAAACCCACTATGCAGAAGAGAACAGCAAGAAAACTTACAAGTCTTAACTTGATGTTTGGAGGAGTGGAAAAAATCTTCCCTGAGAATCATAACCATTCATTTGAGCTTGTGACTGAAATCCTCATGCAGGAAATTTGATTTCAAATGGCATCCAGTTGGTAAAACTCCAAAGTGCCCAACAGATACCAACACAAATTTTCTCTGAAAGCATGCAATTTTGCCCGAGGCCTCAAATAATTTCCCCAGGTGAAGTCTCAAGAAACATGAAGTTATCATCAAAAATTATAAAACACATATGAAGCAAAGTACTATAAGTGAAATCCAGCAGAAATAATAGCAGAATCAGAATCCTAAATATTTCAGATATTAACATTATCATAGCATACAAAATAAGTGTGTTTAATATGCTTCCAGACACAAAAAGGAATCTTGAAAATAATGAACAAAGAAAAAGAGACTATAATAAATGACCAAGCATGTTTTTAAAAAGAACAAATAGAACTTCAATTAAAAATACAACTGAAGTTAAAAATTCAGTGGAAAATCAAATAGTATACAGATTCAATGCAGCTGAAGGAGAAATTGGTGAATTGAAAGATTCGGAACATAGCCCTGGGGAACAAAGAGATTTGAAACACTATGAAATAAGGATGAAATCTGAAGAATAAAGTAAGAAATTCTAACTTTTATTGGCTTGACTGCAATAATAAAAAAATGGGGAGGGCTGGGTGCCATGACTCATGCCTGTAATCCCAGCACTTTGGGAGGCCAAGGCAGGTGGATCATGAGGTCAAGAGATTGAGACCATCCTTGCCAACATGTTGAAATGCCACCTCTACTAAAAATACAAAAATTAGCTGGGCATGGTGGCACATGCCTGTAATCCCAGCTACTCAGGAGGCTGAGGCAGGAGAATCACTTGAACCTGGGAGGCAAAGGTTGCAATGAGCCAAGATCGTGCCACTGTACTTCAACCTGGCAACAGTGCAAGATTCCGCCTCCAAAGAAAAGAAAAAGAAAAAGAAAAAGAAAGAAATTGAGAGGAGGCACTGGTGAAAGAGTTAAGAGTTTCACCAAAACTCAGTTCCAGGAGTTCTGGCAAATGCTAAGTAGGAATGTCAAATGAAATCTTCACCCAGACAAAGCAAAGTGAATCTGTAAAACACAAAAGACAAAAAGGAAACAAAAACCCAGCCAGATCAGAAATAGGCAAAATTGATTAATGAGGACAGATATGAAAACAGTTTTTATCTTTAAGGAGGTGGGTAATGACTAAAGGAGGCTTCTAGAGTGCTGTAAGGTTTTGTTTTCATTTTTAAAAATTCAGGTGATGACTGCATGGGTGCATTTACTTTGTAAAAATTTAGAAGACTGTACATTTATGATTCATGCACTTTAAAGTAAGAAATATTTATACTTTCAAAGAGAAAAGACAGATCACATTCAAAGGAATGATCATTAGACCAATGACTGGCTTCTTAACAGTAACAGTAGAAGCCAGAAAATAGTAATATAATATCTTCAATGTGCTAAGAGAATGGTTTGACTTCCATACCTCAAGAAATTAAATTTTGAGAATGAGGATGAAATAAGTATATTTCCAGAAAAATGACTCTTAGTAACAGAAATTTAAAAGAATGTACATTTGGCAGAATAAAAATGATCTCAAAGAAGGAATGGTGAGATATGATATTGGAATTATGTAGGTAAATCTAAATAAAAACAGACTGAATAAAGTAAAAATAATAATGTCTAAATCGTGAGGTTACAAACAGCTATAACTCAAAATACTAGACAAAAATAGTTTATTAGCTGGAAAAGGAGTGGTGAGAGTTAAAGCATTCTAAGGTTCTTAAATCATTTGTGAGGAAGATAAAGATACTGATTAATTTTAGACACTGTTAAATCAAGTTTGCATATTAAAATATCTAGAATTAAACATATAAAACAGTTTTCAGAATAGTAGAGGAAAAGCTGAAAGCATAATAATATTAACAACACTTCAATCAATCCAAAAGATGACAAGAAAGGAGAAAGAATAAGAAAGAGTGGAACAAATAAAAAGTACAAAATAAAATGAGAGAAATAAACCTATCAGCCATCACAATAAATACAAATTGATAAATGCTCCAGTTAAAAGGAAAAGATTGCCAGGCTAGGTTTTTAAAGTCCAATTAAATGGTTTTTATAAGGCCACAAAAATTGAAAGCAAAAACATGAAAAAAGATACACCAAGTAAATACTGGCAATAAAAAGCTGGTGAGACTATATCAATATCAGATTAAGTACATGGTAAGGTAAAGCATTAACTAATATAAAGAAGATTATTATACAATGATGAAAGCTTCAAATACATCAAATAAATATCATAATGAAATTAAAATTTAGAAATTATTGATAACAAAAATACTATATATAAAAACTTGTGGGATGCAGCTAACTTAGTAATTAGAGTGAAGTTTATAGCTTTGAAACTTACATTGGAAAAGAAAAAAGATTGAAAGAAATGAATTAGCTATGCCTCCAACTTAAGAAATGAGAAAAGAGCACTAAAGTAGCTCCCGTACCCCATGATCCCCCACCAACTCTCACACATACAGCCACACAGTAGAAGGAAAAGATTGATTCCCAGAGAAACGTAAAATAGAGAATTGGCATCTGATGAATCAACCTAAAGTCATGAATTTCCCCTCCTAGAGCTTGTCTTGTGAGTTCACTATTCCATGATAATGGTTATGTGGTCCTTGCAGAGTGTAGGGCAGATATTAGAGCTATTGATCCTGCAGTGGACAGACTCAAATGCTAGGAAAGCCTACTGAGGAGGGTGGCTGTTGCATGTCCCTCCTTCTCTGGCCCTGGCTAGTGAGGCAATGGCAGGTGTGACATCTCACCACTGAATCCATTTCCTTGGCTGCATCATCTAGCTAATTTTGTGGTACCCACAAGTATTTAATGTACCCTGTGGCAGTTGGTCCAAAGCCTCTCCTGAATCTCTTCACTCTCAGTGGGCATTTTTAGAAATCAACAACAAGAACAATAACAACAAAACAGTTCTGTACCAGGAAAGACAAGAGGAATGAAGGAGAAGTCATCATCCAAAGTGGTGAGTGCGGATGTTGAACAGAGACCCTCTTTAGAGGCCCAAGGTCAAGGATGAATCATTTGACTATTTGTCAGGAAGAGAGAAGCAATGTTCCCACCCCAGACAAAAAGAAAATGGAAACCAAAGTTCCAAGGCCAGAAGTCCTGCAGCCTCTATTGAGAAAGAATTGTTCTACCCAGGGACAGGCCCAGCAGATGGCAGCTTGGGCAGAGCCAGCATATACCCCCTCCCTTCCAACTTCAGGGGAGCACTGCGCCTCTTGTACTCATTCCAGCTATGAGCCTTTGCAGAATTCATTAAAGTATTTTAAAACCAGGAGAGAAAAATTAGCCCATATGTTTAGACTAGCTAAGCACACACAATCAAAAAATAAATAAATAAAAGCAGCAGGGAGAAGAGAACAAAACAACAAAATTAACTAAGCTTTGAGTGAATGTCTAATAAACCTGACATTTTTAACAGGCACGTTGAAATTTCCCCCATGTGCTGGTGACAATGATAATCATTGAATGCATAAAGGATAACAATCTATTAAAAACAGTGACAGTAACTAAAGTTGTTGAGAGTTTTCAAATTCATATTTCTGTTATAAATTCAAGGTCTGTGGCCTCTCCTCACATAGCTCACTGTGGCCTTGCCTCTGGTAAGGCTGTGGAGAAGACTCTGGACCCATGGGGGGAAGAGCCCACCAAATACCCCTGCTTAGGGGCCTAGGGCCACAGGGCCCACAAGAGTTAGGATCCCTCAAGATTAGGCCCTCTTGGTTGTAGGGTGCACTTTCTATGGGAACATCACCCTGTTCACGAGGCCCAGAAGCAATCACATAGAGCTTCCTGTTTGTAGCCAAATGGATGCACTCTCTTCCCCTGCCCCACCTCAGTCCAGGACCTGAAGGAAACAGAAGATCATATGCTTTTTAATTGAGACAAAATTCATAAAACATAAACGTATCCATTTTCAAGTGTACACACTTGATAGACTGATGGGTGAATAGATCGATGAATGGGTAAAGGAATAGGTGGGTGAGTGGCTAGGTGGATGGATGGTTGGGTGGGTGGATAGATGAATGAATGGGTGGGTGGAGGGATGGGTGGATGGGTGGATGGATGGGTGGATTGTTGTGTGAATGGATGGATGGATAGATAGATAGATGGATGGGTGAAGGGATGGATGGGTGAAGGGATGGGTGGGTGAAGGGATGGGTGGATGGGTGGGTGAGTGGGTGGGTGGTGGAGGGTTGTGTGGATGGATGGGTAAATGGATGGATGCATAGATGGATGGGTGAAGGGATGGGTGGGTGAGGGATGGGTGGGTAAGGGATGGGTGGATGGGTTGGTGGATAAATGGATGGGTGGATAGATGGATGAATGGGTGTGTGGGTGGATGGATGGGTGGGTAGATGGATGGGTAAAAGGATAAGCATATGGGTGGGTGAGTGGGTAGATGGATTGGTGAAGGGATGGGTGGACGGGTGAGTGGGTGGAGGTGGGTGGATAGGTGTGTGAATATATTTGTTAAATGGAAGAGCACTGAACCTAAGGTTCATAAACCAGGTTTTAGCCCCATCTTTGCCACAGGGTAGTTTTATGACATATAAGTTACTTCATCTCTGTGGGGCTTCATTTCCTCTCATGAAAAACTGGGCCATTAGACTGGATGGTTTCTTGTGATCCCAGGAGACTCTTCTCCTCAATACTGTCTCTGGATAGAGGAGAATCCTGGCTAACTGTGATGTTACAGGTAATACCATCCAGAGGCAGAGAAATGGACAAGCTGATTTATGGATGAACTCACCTCCATTATTGCTTCCCAATTTGCGTTGGGTTCACCAAGGACTTTCTTTTTTATCTCACTGAGTACTGCATCCTCTCATACCTACTTTCCATTACACCCCAGCCTTCCTCCCTCATTGACATACAATGTCTTTTAGGGATTCTGCCCCAGTTGTCTCCACCATAAGTTGCATTTTTTCCAAATTCAGTTTTCTTCTTCTTGCAAAGCAATTGAACCCACAAGGCTAGACCCTGAGTAGAAAGGCCCACCTTTCTAACAGCCTGCATTCCTCAGTAGGCCAGCACAACTCCCAGAACTGGCTGCCAGCAGAGGCCATTTCCCCCACACAGTTATCGCTAATATCATGCACTTGTGGGTTATTTTATCAACAAACTTTCAGCAAGTGCCATGAAAATTAAAAAATGATTTATTAGTATTGATATGCTTAAATTGCAAGCCAAGTTGAATAATACCAGAGGTCGGGGAAGGGTAGGGCTATCAAGAAAAACAGAAAACATTTTTTTTCATGAAAGGTAAGGAGGAAGTTTTTTGCACTATCCCAGAAGAAAAGTCCAGGTGGCACTAGCAGGAGGGGAGAAGGCCATTAGGACTGAGCCCCGCTGACATGGACGATCACATCGGTATGGAGAAAAGAAACTCTGAAGACCTTCCCACCGCTTTCTCCCTGATTATGAAGAGTAAAAAGAACAATTAAGTTAGACATGGTAATCTGATCTATTACTATGCATCTTCCCTAAATCGGGGGTCTGGGTATGTTGCTCGCTGGGCTAGCCTCATGGGTCTCCACGACAGCAACAAGATGGAGGTGGTAACCGCTTTTGCTTTAGAGCGTTTTCTTGACAGTGCTCCCCCTTGTGGCCTGCAGGTAACCTCCTTGAAGGATTCTCACTCAGATGACTCCCAGAGACACTCTCTGGGATGGAGTCTTATCCTCCTAGTCAGAGCCACCAAAGGAAGGCCCTGCCTAGCCACCATGTTACCTAGTCCACACAGTCAGTTTGATTACAGAAGCAGCCCACCTGATGCTTGAGAGCCAGGGTTGCTTGGATTGACCAGGTCTGTGTACACTAGTTCAAGTTTATGTACCTCTCTGAGCCTAGGATTTCTCATCTTTGAATTTGAATAATCTCATTTGTCTTCTGTGGTTGAAGAAAAACTGCGTGAAAGCAGCAGCATAATGTTGGACACATAAATGCTTAATATATGTGCATTTCTTCCTCATAGTTAAATCCTAATTCAGAAGTCTTTTCCCAGGGAAGTCTCCTGGGTGCTCAAGGGTGGTAATGGGAGGCCCAGCATCAGACTCTATCTGGAAAGGTGGGAGAGGGAGCCTTGAGCACTAGAGTATGCAGCAGGCTTGCAGTGAGAGTGTGAGAGTGGGTCTTCCCACTCTTACACTGTAGACATGCTTCCCTGTTACTTCTTAGGAAATTAGCATGTGATCCTCTACTGGTGACTGATCCCTTTGAGTGGACTTCAAGTACATGTGCTCCTCCTTCTCCCAGAAAGTTTTCCTCCCTTTCCTTGTTGCATCAGGCTTCATATTCTATTAGAGAAACTTCAGGCTTTCTGGAAAAGCAGATATGGAGTAAGGGGTCCTTCCCAGAGCTGCAAAAGTCATACCAAAAAGGAAGCTTCCTATTGTGCTTGTGGTCATAGTCAGGTGTGCAGGCTATGTTGGGTGGTGTTAGCAAGCAGAGATGGAGAAAGAGCATAACAGCCACACTGCCTGGCTTAGCAAGAAGCTCAGTCCCTCACCTCTCCTAACCTGATAACCTTTCTCCAGTGTAGAGAAAACCCAAGCTTCCCATAATGAAGAGAGGATACACAGAGCCCTGAAAATTCTCCACGTGCCCTCAGACATTAGGGTCCCAACCCCCTAGTAGCAGCCCACCTGGTTGTGTGGAAAGAGAATCAGATTGGTCATAAGAAGCTTTGACCTTTGTGACTCTGGGGAAATTACTCTACCTCTCTGGGCCTCTTCCTTATCTCTAAAATGAGAGGATTGGTTTGGCCAATCTTTGATGCACCTTGTGGATTCAGATAATCTGACTCTACTTTGAGGGTATTCACTATTGGAAATATCAACTTCTTGTACACTCTTCTCAAGCTGATATAAATCAGTTACTCTTGCCCACAAATTGTGACCAGTGAATTATAGTGAGAGAGATGGGCCCCAGAGCTAGGAAGCTTATTCATTTATTCAATAACTACTTATTGAGCACCTGTTATATGCTAGACACTCCTCTAGATGCAACAACATCGAAGAAGTTCTTGCTCACACAGAGCTTACAGTCTGATGGCGAAGACTAGGAATAAGCAAATATGTAAATATGATGGGTCTGGTGGTAAACACACACACACACAAAACCAACAACAACAACAACAAAACACTATGGAAAAAACTAAGCAAGGTAAGGATACTCATTGCCCTGAGTATCCTGGGTGGTGGTAGGAGATCTGTCTTATGTAGGTAGTCAGGGAAGACTTCTCTGATAAGGAGACGTTTGAGCAGAGAACTGAAGGAAGGAAGGGGGAGATTTTATGGAAAGAAATTAGATAGGGGAAAAAAATAAAAAGAAAAGTCCAGATTCTCTTGGTAAGCTGTACCTCAGACAAGTGGTGCTTTTTTCTTTTGAAAGAGGCAATGCAAGTTTTAAGCTGAGTTCTGAATCCTCTCTAGGAGCAGTGTTGGAAAGGATCCTGACATGGCCATCTTGCTAACCCTTCTCTGCCTTCCCATATCCTGGCTTTCTAGTCTGACTAACCTGAATCACGGGCTCTGTCACTTATCATCCATTTGACTTTGAACAAGTGACTAGCCTTTCTAAGTCATAATTCTGTCAACTGTATAACAATAAACAATGCCTACTTCCTAGGGCTGTAGAAAGGATTATGTGAGTGATGCATTCCAGGTTTACAAAGTTCATACCGCCCTTTCCCACTTCTTAGGCAGGAATGCTCTTTTGGGGTCTCCAATCTCCTTAGGGAGGGTGAATGCCTTGGTTACAGGTCCAGGTCTCAGAGACCTACAGGTTTTCCCAGGGGCAAAACCACTTCCAGCCTGAAATGCTTTCCTGTCATCTCCAGCAACAATCCCAGCAGCACAGGACAGCTTCCTCTGCAAGCAGAAACTGGGCAAGGCTTTTGCAAAGATCTGAGCCTGGCAGAGCCATCTGGAAGCCCAGAACGGGAGAACACTTGGACCTGCAACTCAGCTGTGACCACCCTGCAGCTCAGCAGAGCTCCATGGCAGGGGACAGGCTTGGGAGCTGCCTACAAATTTGATAGCACAAGAAGCAGTTTAAAGTTTTATTTTACAAAACAGAATAAATTAAAAATGCATTAGGAATGAGGCCTTACTTAATGACAGGGTGTGCTAATGGGCTTGGAACCTGAGCTCCGTCCTCCTTTACGCTCTTAATGACTGAGCTTTAATGTATTTTATTTCTTGAAAAACAATCCCACACACGCTCGGTACAGTCAAAAAAAAATTCTAAAATCATTAGACCACTACACAGTAAATATTCATCACAACCACAGCTCCCACCTGCTTGCAATGAGGCATTGATTTTATCCTTGCCTTGTTTTGCTCTCTCTTGCTTTTCATTCTCTTCTCCCATCTCTCTACCTCCTCCCTGCAGATTCTCATTGGGAGTTCAAGCAAGGATTGGCAAAGCCTTCTATAAGATATATTTTCAAAAGGAATAGAAGAATCTTTGTCAATATTCAATCCAATGGAACCACCTCACTGCCAGCTGCAGGGCCTCCCGGTCTGATTTTGGAGGGCAAGTAACCTTGTTTGCCCTGAGAATCCATTCCCATTCCGCAGCTGATATCCGAAATTCTACCATCAGGACTGCATGATCACACCATAGGAAAATTATTAATTTGTCCATTCAGAAATCCAGAATCCAGTTCTAGCCCAGCTAATATCACTGTGTGACCATGAGCAAGTAATATCACTGCTATAATCCTTGGAATTGTCATCTATAAAATGGCAATGTTGGATAAATTATCCCCTAGTTGATACTTTGGTCTCTTTAGTGGACGAGTTGGGTTTCAATCACACTCTGCCTAGTTACTAGCTATGTAACCATGGGCAAGTTGCTTAACTTTTGAAGTCTATTTTGTTTATTTTAAAAAGTATATATATGCATGTGTTTGTATAAAACATATATATGAAAAGGATGTTTGAAATTTAAAATATATACCACATGTAGAGAACTCAGCAAAGTGCCCACAACATAGTAGGACTAAAAAAAATTAATGTTATCTTGCCTGCACCTGTAGTCATTCTTGTCCACTTGCTGTATGCACAGGAGCTGAGTCTTATGCTAGAAACAGTTGAAGAGCATAGACATCCTGGAGCAGCAGCGGCTGCTCATAGAATGGGAAGAGGGGGTGTGAAGACAAACTTCCTACTTGGCATCTAGGCCTATGTCCCCAGATCTAGAGGAAATGGGAGTGGCTGCATCTTTTCAGGTGAATGTATTAACAGGGAAAAAGGGGTTTCCCAGATGAGAGTCACCAAACCCCCACTTTCTTAGATCCGCATCCCTGCCACTCCCTTATTTGATCTCCAAAATCTTGTGAGGTGGAGAAGAGTTATTACATCCCCAATTTACAGATGAGTAAACTGAAGTCCAAAGAGGTTTAACCTGAGGTTGCATTGATACTAAGTGGCAGAACAAGGTCACACATCCAAACCTACTGACTCCACATCCAAAGATATTAACCACATTTCTCTTTATGCATAGCTCTTTAAGGACACAGCTATGACAGTGAGGCAGATCATCACAAGCATTGTGCCAAATGAAGGGTGCATTCTTAAACACTCTGTGCATAATAGCTACCACTGCAAAGGGGATCACGATTTTTGGTAGTTTCTCGATTCCGTCAGGTGCCATCAATAAATAGGCTTTAGCAAAGTAAGTTTTCAGAATTCGGCTGAGCTCCCAGCTAAGTGAGAAATCCTAGGGTAAGAGGCTGCAACTCTGTTCTGAATTGTGTATTTCTTTCTCTTCATGATGTATAAACATTGTTCTAACTTACTGTTAAAAAGAGAGGTTTATAGAGAGCTAATGACATGCCAGGCACTCTGATAAGGGTTTATTATGCATGATCTCAGTCCTTGAAACAATTCTACAAGGTGGGGCAACATCATGCCCATTTTATAGAGGCACGAATGAAACTGCTTCTAGATCAAGTAACATAACCAAGGTCACACAAATAATAAAACATTTACGACTGGATTCTCCCTTGATTTCCTTGCTATAGAGATTAGAAAGTTAAAATATTATTTTTTACACTTTCTCTTGCAATAAGAAAGTCTGGTCAATAGAAAGTCTGGTCAATAAGAGGTAGGTCGAACTTCCTAGGTGAATCTCCTGGAACAAATTTCTTTAAGAGACAGACTCATCTTCCATGCTCTTTGCCTATTCTTCCTGCCCGAAATGTGAACATGAAGCTTGGAACTGCAGCATCCATTTTATAACTCTGACGATGGAAACCACATGACACCAAGGCATAGCAAGAAGGAAAAAGGAACTTGGGCCCTTAATGGCATTCCTGAGGAGATTCGCAGCCTTCAACTGCCTAGCTCTGAACTTAGAAGAGGAAAAGTTAATCCCTGATAGCTCATGAAACTTTTGTTTTCTCTTATTTAGAACTATGCCTAATCCTAACTGATACATATAGTGATAGTATTGTAATTTTTCCTGTTATGGTTTCTTTCTGGTTTGTTCTTGAGGTCTCTCTCTTAAGAGTATCCATAAGCCAAGACAGACACTCTCCAAGAAAGCCCTAATTTGGGTAGAGGGGGAGGTGGAGTTACATTCAGGTGTGTTTGTCAAGCGAGCCACAATGAGGACATAAAACAAAAATGCATAAAACAAGAGAAATGTACAACTCACAGGTCCCCAAGAGGTTAGGGGTGCTGACTGGGGAACTGCTGGAAAGTCTGAAGGCAGCAGGAAGCTCAACCAGTGGATGGAGAGTGAGAAGGAGTGAGGAAGTGAGAGAGGGAGAAAGGTGGAGGTGGAGGGGGAGTAGGAGAGAGAGAGAGAGAAAGAGAGAGAGAGAGAGCCTGTGGGACTATGCCTTTATTAATGTCCATGGGCACTATCCCTTAGGCTTTCCTGTGGGGGTTGTATATGGATTTGTTTTAAGAAAGCACATACATAGGAGAGAACTTATTATTTACATGACTCTAGTGTTGATCATTAGGTTGTACCTTGGCCAGCAGCTGTGGGGTGTATCTGGCTTTCCACCATTGAAAGGAGCAATGAACAGGCTGTGTTGAAACAAACACACAGGGATGGGGAGCTTTAACTAGACCAAAGGCGACAAGGCAAAACTGGGTTTTGAATAACTGATGTCGGGTTTAAAAATAGATGTCAAAGCAGCAACTATATTAAACAAGCTTATGACAGACACGAAATTCAAATCTGAGACTACCAGACTCTAGACTCAAGTTTTTAGCTATTATATCTGCCTCTTATCTAAATTCTACTGTTTTCCCAGTAGAAGAGGACAAAGCATTAGTGTTGAGTAGATAGGAGGGAAGGATTACTCAGTGCAGCTAGTGCATGTACCATTTCTCCCACTCTCTCTCCCCTATCACACACGTAACCAACACAATACTAACCAGAGATTTCAAGGATTCAGATATCTGAAGGATCTTTTCCACTCTCTCACTCCTAGAAAGGATGAGTCACTCCACAGATGACATGAATGCTATTTCTACAGCTTAATATCACTTGGTCCTGGGGGAAGGAGAAAGGAGGAAAATCCCAAAACTTAGTTTCATTCATTACTTAAACAATGATTAGAAGAAAAGCATCTGTCCTGCTGATCCTTCGGAGGGTTGAGTGATGACCAAATGCAGTCAGTGATAGTTTTTTTTGTACACACATAGTAAGAGCAGCTGTTTTCAGCACCTTGGACAGGATTTATACTTTTCTGACTTTAAAACCTTGAGACAAAGCAGAGATCTCCTCCTGAGACTTTTCCGGATGACTTGTGGCATAACCTGCACTTTATGCTCTATTCCTGGAAACAAGGGAGCAGCTGGGGTCTAAATCAAGGATGTTGGCATCCAAGAGATTTTCTCAGCCTGTGCAGGGAGTTGTCCTGCCCTGCTTTCAACCAGCTACTAAGGTTACATAGCAGGTTTCAGAACTTGTGTAGTGCACCATTGCCAAGAAAGGCGTAGATGAAAGAGAACACTGAGAACAGTGCCTGGCATATGCTAGGAGTTCAATATTATTGTTTAATAAATGAATCAATTCTGTATATCTATCACCAGTATTTGTACCAATATCCTGTGACAGCTAAATAAGATAATGCTTGCTTAACAAAATGCTAAAATATAAGATATGCATAATAACTGTTAGCTATAATTCTAAGAAAACTACCTAAAATGTGAACAAAGATGCTTGTCACAGCATTGTTTATATTACAAAAGTAGAAACAACCTAAATATGTAAAAATATCATAATCCATATGATGGAGTAAAGGAGCCATGAAATGATGTTTTCAAAGTTCCTTTGTGAGAGGATGGTACTGATTGAGATGTTTACCCTTAGGAATAGTGCAGTTTACAGCAGAGACAGAGAACTGTCAAAAACAAAGTGATTAAATATTATAGGGGCTGAGTTTAAAGGGAATCTGATTTTTAATCTTGAGATTCCTCATACCAACAGAGTTGACAAAACTAGAACTGATTTAGTGGCTTTTTATTACCGAGACATAAAATAAAGCTACCTTTTAATGAAGAACAGTGTTATGAAGAAAGTTTACTCATTTTTATCTGTCCATGGAAGAAGAGATGAAGAAAATTTAACTTATTCTCATCTTCAAACAAAAAGAGGGGGTCCCAGTGGGTGTCTCCAAGAGGGAGAGACTAACATCTTATTCCAAGGTTCTGCCATAGCTGGCGACAGAATACTGCAGGCGTAAGGAGAGGTTTTGTGGTATGGTCAAGTGATAAGGGGGCAAGAACATCACCTGGGTGCCCACTAGACGTTTCTTTTCTTTCTTTCCTTTTTTTTTTTTTTTTTTTTGAGACAGAGTTCACTGTTGTCACCCAGGCTGGAGTGTAATGGTGTGATCTTGGCTCACTGGAAACTCTGCCTCCTGGGTTCAAGCAATTCTCCTGCCTCAGCCTCCCAACTATCTGGGATTACAGGCATGTGCCACCATGCCTGGATAATTTTTGTATTTTTAGTAGAGACAGGGTTTCTGCATGTTGGCTAGGCTGGTCTTGAACTCCTGACCTCACGTGATCCACCCATCTCACCCTCCCAAAGTGTTAGGATTACAGGCGTGAGCCACCACGCCCAGCCCCACAGACATTTCTTACACCCACTGGCCATAGAGAGTATATAAGCATAGCAGGAATGCTGAAGTTTGAGACAAAAGGGAGTAGCATGGGGATGGTCCCATCAGTAAGACTTGCCCATCCACATGGACCTGGTGACTAAGAGCCAGACTAGTGGTGATGACCAACAGGAAGGGGCAGCAACTTGCCAAGGGTAGTCATGTAGGCAGGTTTTTTTTTTTTCCCCCTTTTACTCCCTTACATATCCCTATACAGCAGGGGGTAAAGGCAGGGAAAAGAGAGGCTATGCATAAGAATGCACAGATTCTGCCCTCTGCCCCCTCTTTACTTTTTAGTATAAGCTAAAACTGCAGCCCACCCTTTGGGGATAGGAGGAAATCTGAGGACATTCATGAGTCAATTAAATACGAAATTAAATGTTTTAAATATGAAAGACTAAGCTTAAAACCAAAACAATCCCACTTCAGTAACTGAATGTGACTGAAAGTTATGGAATTGGACAGAGTGTTGTCAAGAATCTCTTTTCCCCAGTGAGAGAGAGAGGGATTTGAGATGGCACAGTAATCGGGAAATATTGTAAAAGTAAAAGCATTCCATGTTTAAAACCTGATGAGTTTGAGATTTTATAATCAAACTCGTTAGAGCTCTGATGTAAAGTGCAAAAATCAAAATATAAAATTGCACATGTGATGAGCTTCCATTTTGTAAAATATACAAAAGCCTCAAAGAAAATACACAAGAATGGGCCGGGTGCGGAGGCTCACGCCTGTAATCCCAGCACTTTGGGAGGCCGAGGTGGGCGGATCATGAGGTCAGGAGATCGAGACCATCCTGGCTAACATGGTGAAACCCCATCTCTACTAAAAATACAAAAAATTAGCCGGGCGTGGTGGCGGACGCCTGTAGTCCCAGCTACTTGGGAGGTTGAGGCAGGAGAATGGCGTGAACTCGAGAGATGGAGCTTGCAGTGAGCCAAGATCATGCCACTGCACTCCAGCCTGGGTGACAGAGCGAGACTCCATCTCAAAAAAAAAAAAAAAAAAAAAAAAATACACAAGAATGATACGGGTAGGTGGAATGATGAGTAATTTTAATTTTCTTCTTTATGTCTTTTTTATTTTCCAAACTCCTCAGTGGGTATGTATCACTTTTACAAGCAGGAAAAAATATTCAGGAAATGTTAGTTTGCTGTGTAAGTTTCTTTCTCTGAAGTCCCACACTTTAGGGCAGGTACCCCACCAGTCTTGGCTGCCCTAGTGCTAAAGTTCCCTTCAAGGACAGAGAGACAAGTCTTATTTGGGAATGAAATGAGGTATCTGTTTAACGAAGATCCTATTTCAGATGTTGATTTTAGCGCTTGTGAAACCTTTACTTTAGGGATGCTGAGTCATAGCAATCCCAGGAGCTGGACCCTCAAAGCTCTATGGTCTTCCCATTGGAGTCTCTGAAAACTTTTAAAAGAACCACGTTCTCAGGAGCAACTGATTACTGGGCCAACTGCAATTGGTTTTTCTAGGGCCAGAGTAGCAGAATAGCAAGTGCTTGTTATACATCTTGAGCAGCCTGGTGGGATTTTATCCATATTAATAATACACATGATGTCAACTCTGGTTTTTCATCCCTTGATATAGAAGTATGCATGGAATAAGATTAGTGAAACAGGACTTTTCTAAAACATAGCTGTTTGCCTGAAGATAAAGCTTGAGTGAAATGGTCTCCACAAAGTTACTGCTCTAACACCTGAATTACAGGCATCCAGAGGTGCTCAGATGCAGTTAAAGGGTTGGAACTATGCAACTGCCACTGGCTTCACTAAGGGGACAGGAGAAAAGGATAGTCATAAGGGTTTGGGAGAAGGCAATAAGATGAGACTGCATTTCCGCCAACAATGAATTTTATTTGTCTCCAAGCATTTATGCTATTTTACATCCATTTCTATCAACAAAGAACTATAAAGAAGGAAAAGTAGCAGCATGCCAGAGAGAGAAATACTCAAAGACTCTGATCATTGCTGGGCTGTCACCTCAGAAAAGTGTCTGTGTGCCCTGCCCTCCTTTTGGAAGATTTGGGAGGTTATAATAAGGGCTCTCACTCCAGATTCTGAATGTCTAACACCTTCTAAGAGGGATCAAAGCCTTTAATAAAATTAAAATGGAAGACTTGTGTAACTATGCCTCTGGGAGAGAGTAAACAGTTCCTTAGAATTACATTAAGGTGTAAATGACCAATGTAATTTCAGATCCTATGCTGAAAGCGAGTTTTCATGGCAGGTGAAGAGTAATGATTAGGAGGTGGAGTGCCTGAAGGAGAGAAAATAATCCAGCTGCTAAGAAAGGAAAAAGGACAAAAGAGGGAGGCTCAGGGCAGCAAACTCAAACTAACTTCACCCTCTGGCTTAGAATTGGTGCAGTTCCCAGGAGGATACAGAAAACTCCTGTTTTGGGAGTGTCAGACTGTACCCAATTGGCCCTTTAGGTAGTATGTTCAACTAGTGTTAATTTTTTAGTGAACTATACAAGAGCTTGGGGAAGAATCAGGAGATGTAGATTTAGGGACATCTACCTGCATAGTAATTACAAGACTAGCTGCAATTTGCAAATCATTTGTACTTCCTTTTTGGAGTGCTTTTTCGTTACTGGCAATGTCTCCTTGACACTACCTCTATGAATTATCCTCATTCTTGGACCACAGTATTTGGCTTTGTCATATACACGGGCCACTAGCCAGAGCCTGGAAAGTTTTTGTTGTATATAGAGATTTCTATCACAGGGATGTCCAGTCAAAAAGTTGTAATGTGATTTCACCCAATTAGCTCATGTTAGCCTCAAGATTATCAGTTTCATTTCCTTTCTGCTTCTTCCTCCAGTCTCACAACTGTTACGTTATCAATGGCTTTACCCCTTTCCTACCTCCCATGGAAGAAGCACTGTCTTTCCTCCTGTCCAAGGTCACGCCTTCTTCTGTGCTCTGGATCTTATTCCAACCAACACGCCCTTGCCTCCCCAGGGATCGGGAACCTTGTTGCTTCAATTATCTCCTCTCTTTCTTATATCTTCATCTTCTCTTTTAAGACTGGCTGGCTTCTTCCCATAGTCACACTCATGCTCAAGCCCCTCGTACCTTAAAATAAACAAAAATTTCCTTCATTCAATGTTCACCACTTCTCTTTGCAGTTCAGCTTTCAAAAAGAGAAGATTTCAATTGCTACCTCCATTTTCTTATTTTCATTCGGTTCTCAGCCTGCTTCATTCTAACTTCCATCAACCAGCCCTCCATTCAGGCTGTTTTCGTTGATAGATGCTTATGTTTGCTGAGTCTACGAGACCTTTCCAGTCCAAAAGTTTGCTTGACCTCTCTACATTCAGCTTCGATACCACACTTCTTGAAATGTGTCTTGACTTTCCTAACCCCATTCTATCTTTGTCATCTTCCAATGCTGAGGACATTCTTGATCTCTCTCATGGGCTTATCTTTCTCTGTCCACCTTTTGAATGCTGATGCTCCCCAGGGTGCTGTCCAGAGCTGTTGACTCCATGCACTCGACTTGGGGAAGTTCATCTTCTGTGCTGGCTCAAATACCACTTATGCAATGATTCCCCTCCTGTATCTCCTCCCCAACTCCAGCTTCCCCTGGATTCCAACCCAATATATCCCTATTGGATAGCCTAAATTAGATATATCTACATTTAACTAATTTAGATAAGAACTTCAAACTTATATCTAAAACCAAACTCATATCTTCCTCCTAGAATATACAAATTTAAAGTTATGTTCTTTTTACAATCTCTCATTGCCTTCCTTTGACATTCAGGATAAAAGTCAAGCTCCTTAGTGTGGCCTACAAGGCACTTTACAGAATCATCATTAGCTCTATGTCTCCTGGAGATTTCCTGATCTTTCTACCCATCCCGAGGCACTCATCTCCACTTTTTCCTCAGCAAGACAAGGTTTCTCATAGTCCTAAAAAAGGACCTTACTGTTTCATGCTTTTCCACCTGTCTATCCTCTGTCTGCAATGTTCTGTATCTCACTTCTCTTTTCTATTTACAAAATCCTACTAAGGACCTCTGAGGTCTCCCCATTATATCAGAGAGATGAGTCATTGTTCTGGTCCTAAACTTTGTATATACTTGGACTATTTTCTGTACAATCCTACTTGTTTATTATACATCTGTCTTTCTGACTGAGATTTTCTGCTTTTTATGGGCTAGGTATCTTATTCTGTATCTTATTCTTTTTTTGTTGTTTGTTTTTTGAGATGGAGTCTTCGCTCTGTCCCCCAGGCTTGAGTGCGGTGGTGGGATCTCGGCTTACTGCCAACTCTGCCTCCTGGGTTCATGCCATTCTCCTGCCTCAGCCTCCTGAGTAGCTGGGACTACAGGTGCCTGCCACACACCTGGCTAATTTTTTTGCATTTCTTAGTAGAGACGGGGTTTCACCGTGTTAGTGGATGGTCTCGATCTCCTGACCTCGTGATCCGCCTGCCTCGGCCTCCCAAAGTGCTGGGATTACAGGCATGAGCCACCACACCCGGCCTCTTATTCATCTTTATGCCTCCTGAATCTTTACTTTTCTGGCTTCTAGTAGATGCTCAGTAAATGCTTTTGGACTAAGCTGATTTTTTCCCTTGTGGATTGAGAAGCAAAAAAACTAATAATATCTGTGAGTATTTGTTGTGAATAATGAATATCTTTGAAATGTTTATCATTGCTTTTGAAAAGGAAAACCAGTGCATTTTTTCCCTCCTATCCTTCCTCTTCTCTTTCCATCCCGGTTCTTCTCAACTCCTGAAAAATTTACTGACATTCCTCAAAAGTGCCAAAAACATGGACGGACTCTTGTAGAAAGGTGGAGGAGTGAGTAGTGCTCAGCAGCATGCACATTTGTTTAAGATTTACTCCCAACTGAACATGCTTGGAAAATCAAGGCCATGTTTACTTTATTATGGGACAGCAGCTCAAAAAGGAAAACTCACTCATTCCAATCAGTGTCAAAGTCAGCTATGTCAATGGAGAGGCAAACAGATGTTCCCAATTCTGAACATTTCAGGTGAAGGGGCGGGAATTCCGGATTTAGTTAATAAAGGAGTAGAGAGCAGCTTGGGAGGCATTTTATTTCTAATACATTGGAAAAGCCATTCTGTAAGTAACATTAAGAAAAACTGTGTGAATGGAAGCTGTAGGAAAGACCTGGTAGATATCAGTATCTCCATATAAGAGCTTCTTCCCCTCTGGTTCAGAATCCTGACAGACAGGTCAGGCTAACCATGGGAAGTTTAAGGGCGGAAAGGGAGTGATCCCTTTCCTCCCTATCACAAGGGTCATGGCCAGCACTCCTATAACAAATGACAGGTTAACAAGAAAAAAGCACAACAAATTGATTTGATGATAGTTTTACGTAACATGGGAGCTTTCAGAATGAAGACTCCAAGACACAAGGGAAGCTATCTGACTATATGCTTAAGTGCAATAAAGCAGGGACGGCTGTCTAGAAATGTGATTTTACAAAAAGGGTATGACCTAATGGTAAGAGACTGAGTGGGAAACCTAGCAAGGCCTGTCCAGACTCTTCTTGGCCTCTCTGTTGTAGCCTTTCTTCTTCCCATGTATGGGATAGGACCCCTCTGGAATGAGGGTCTTACTTCCCTTACCACCAACTGTTACACAGAAATAAAAGAGAAGGTAAGAGTAATATCTGTAGGCTTTATGGCTGGTTTAGGGAGGGGAAGGGGTTCTGATTTGTATGACCCACATTAGGGGAGAGAAATTCTAGTTTCTATGGCTGCCATGGGGGAGGATGAGAGGTGAGAGACAGGAAAGCAGGAGAAGGTAAGAAAAAACTTTGCTTTAGAGGTTTTCACTTTGGGATATCATTTTCTGAGCTCCAACAGAAGAAAAAATAAATCTTTAAACTGAGACAGAAACCCAAAACAGTGGTGCTTGTGAACCAAGTGGGCTTTTTCCTGGATGAGAAGTACATCAGGAAATATCTGTCCTTAGGCAAATCAGTCCTTGGCTGGGGTGGGAGGTAGCAGCAAAGACCCAAATCCTTAATGGCCCAGAGTACTCCTCTCTATGAGGGACCAACAGACCAATGCTGCTCCAACTTCTGCCACAATTCCAAATTGTGTGCTAATGATTCCACTGGAGGTTCTTTAGTCACCTCAAACCCAACAGATTGTCTCTTTCACACCCTCATCTATCAAAATCTCCATTTCCCCCTATTTTCCTACTCCTCTTGCTGTCCTGCACTCGCCTTTACTCCTTCCCTCTCTGTATACAATCAGGTGGCAAGTCTTTCCTGTCCAGTTTCACTGCCACTCCTTTGCTTAGGCCATTATCCCTGTGCTTAGATTTCTTTATTACAAAGGCCTGTTGGTCTGTACAATAGATGCTTAATACCTCAACTCCTTTATGTGGCTATTGGAGTTACTTCTGACCATTTCCCCCAACCTTAAAAAACTTCAAAATCTCCCCATTGCACCCACTATAAAATCCAGACTCCTTATTCTCTAATGCTTATTATTCATTCTCAAGTATGCTCTCTAATTTGTGAAGTTCTTTCTATTTTGACCACAAGGTACATTTTCAGCATTATGTCTCCTGTTTACCCCACCCAGGTTCCTTCATCTGAGCCCAAATATTGCTTTTGCATTGCCATTTTTATACTGTCTCTTAGCCTTGAAAAACGTTATCTTCAAAATGAATATATCCCTCCAAACCCAGGTGATCTCCCCCATATCAGTTCCCTTGCACTTGATGTTCCTAGTGAGATACTAAGGACTTGCTTCCTTGCACTGTAATGTACATGTACTATCGACCCAACACTAGACTGCAAGTATGTTTAAGGAGAAGTCTGCATCTTATTGTATTAGCATTCCCACAATATTCATATAGTGCCGTGCTCATAGAAGAAGGTAGGAGTGAATAGAATGATAGAAGAACAGACTCCTGGGACTTTAAGGAGGATGCCTCACCTTGGAGCAAGATTCTCTAGAAGTATGGTCTTCAGTGTCAGCCACCTAGAAAGTTCTCTCTTGGCACCCCCACATACCTCACACCCACTCCCTAAGACAGCCACAAATAAATTTGAATTAGGAGATAGGTAGGACTGGGTAAGACCAGAATGTTGTCCTGGACTAGATGATTTAGGGATAATTTTGGAAGGAGAGCAAGGTGATATTTCAATTGGAGTGGAGGAAGAAGGGAAAGCATTCAGAGAAAGAGGTGGCAGATGAATAAACACAGAATTGCAGGGGGAGTTGTGTGGTTGTCATAGAGGACAGGAGAAATTTCTCTTGGCCAGAGCAGAATCTCCACAATGGGAAGTGGGGGGAAATGAGGATGTTCAGATGGGATGGAGGGGGGTTCACATAGGGGCCCTAAAGTTCAGACAAAGCAAATCAGAGACTTTCTTCTCCAAGGCCTACAGCTCAGCTCATCTGTAGGGACTCGCTTGCTCAGGAAATTTAATGTCAAGGTTAAGCATGTGAGAATGACCAGGTAATAATCCTAGCTTTACTACTTCCTACCTTATCTGGCATTGGGAAAGTAGTTTAATCTGTGTCTCAGTTTTCTCATCTTTGAAATAAGTACATAATAATGCCTACTTTATAGGATTATTATAGGATTAAATGAGTAAAGCACGTAGAATAGTGCCACAGCCATGTAAGCTAATTATTAGCTTATATTATTATTAGCTAATAATATTTTATTATTCCTGGGGAGACCCCAAGACAGGTCCAATACTTGACATCATAACATTTGTCAAAGCAGAAAAATCTCAGGTATTTTTTACGCCAGAAAATATCTCTTAACATTCTTAACAAAGTCATACAAAACAGTACCAAAGCTGAGGGAATGGCAAAGCCACGACTCCAAAGCCAAATGTGGAGACCCATGATCTCCACCCATGACTTCCTGATCCAGGAAGCCAACCCAGCAAGGCATCTGAGCCAAGGCCTGGGAAGATGCTACCAGTTCCAGCAGGGACAGGACTTAGCCGAGAATGAGTGTCTGTCCCGGGGCCAGGAACAGGGGCAGAGCGGTCTCCCCCAACCCCTGCCTGGAGTGCTGGGGAGAGGGGCTGAGCTGAGCCTCATTAGCAAGAGGAAGCTGACTTCAGAACCCACACATCCTTGTGCCATCTCAGAAATGCTCTGAGAAAGTCAGTAAACAGGTATTTGGGGAGGATTCTAAAAAATCCCTGTGAACACATTCTTAGCTAAGAATATAAGTTGAGAGAAAGGAGCTGCCAACTTGTGAGAGGGGCTGAGTATTATGAAGAGAATATTACATCCCCCTCTGGGAAAGACGACTGACACAGCAAAGAAACTTAATGAGACTCAATATCCTGCTTCCTCTCGCTGCTCCTTTGCAGACATTGGAACGCAAATCTCTGGAGTGGGGGAGGTTATTTGATGCAGGGTAAAAAGCAAGGTGTTTTCAGCAAGTGTTTGTTAAGTTTTCCTTGGGCTTAAAAGGCCAGCAGGGGCATGTCTTTGCAAAACAAGAAGGAAGGGAAAAACAAAGCCTGTATGTTGAGATCCTGCAAAGTTTATCTTGTCATTAATTCTTCAGAAACTACCAGAACGGAGACCTCAGTCCTGACATGATGCCATCAGTTCTTCCTAGTGTCCCTGAAAGGGCTGGGCTATACCATCTGTAGGGCACAGCTCCCCAAGTAGAGGAAACGTGAGCCAAGTTGGACAGAATCTCTTCTCAACAGGAAGCTGGAAAAGAGCTGTCTCTTTTCTATTTACCAGGGAGGGAAGTAGCAATAAAAAACTTATCTAGGTGATTTGGGGGCAGGGATTAACATGATTCAACTCCCTCCCGTGTGCCAAATACTGAGGTAGGCACAATGCATAAATTATCTCTTATGAATGCAAAGATAAGATTCTAACCTTAGCTGAATCAATACATGATTAATTGGGAAAGAGAGAGAGACAGAATGAGGGAGGGAGGGAGGCGGGAGGGAGGCAGGAGGGAGGGAGGGAGGGAGGATGGAAGGAAGGAAGGAAGGAAGGAAGGAAGGAAGGAAGGAAGGAAGGAAGGAAGAAGGGAAGGACCTTACAGTCAAATAGGCATCAAATCCTGGGTCTGCCCTGACATTGCTAACAAGCTAGGACTTCAATTTCCTCCCCTAAAAATCAAGATTGTTGTTAGGTGGATGTGAAAGTTCCTAGCACAGAACCTCTTATATAGTAGGTGCTCAGCAAATGCTTGCTTATTTATTAATTTGCCTAAAAGGTAAGGTCGTAGTTGTGGGAAGAGTGATATTCAGAATCTGCAGACCTGAATGCAAGTTTGACGTTGCTACTCATTAACTGCATGACTTTATGCAAATTATTCAGCCTCTCTAGGCTTCAAATTTCTCCTTCTTGATAAAAAAAAGAATTCTTTTGAATAAGATTGTTGTGAAGGTGAAGTGAAATAATATCTGTAAAATGCTTAGCACAGTGCCCTGCCTTTCGAAAACTCTCTGTAAACAGTACTTAGTACCAGCTGCTTGGTGAAAGGGCTTTGGGGGTGGGAATGTGTAGAGAGCAGTTAGTATCCCAGTCATTTAAATAGTTACATGTACAGATTCCAAATATCTCAGCGTGATCATGCATGAAAGCATAATGCTATAACTAGCCTGGCAGTTACCAAAGTGGAAGTCCACCACCTAATTGAGCTTTCATTATGAATGGCGAGGGCCAGTGAGGAGGGAAATGCTGCAAAGCTGTTCCCAAGGAATCTGCTGGAGCATCTACACAGGAGCCTACTGATCCTCCCAACTCAGGCAGAAAAAGTGTTCGGGGCTCTGGGAGATCTGTTTCTACTTATGGTACTGTAAAATCCAACTTGGAAAACACTGTTCACCCACCACTCATTGCAAAGAAGAATGTGTGGGCACCACAGACCACACACCAAATTGTCTTGCTGAAAAAGAAACAGCTAGACAGTCTCTCTCTACTGCAGACACAGTGGTGTCACTGAGGGAGCATTTAGGGGAAGAAGGAGAAGGGAAAAAAGAGAAGGCAGCTGACTTTTCTGCACCATCCACAGAGACCTGTCCTGGAGGGCACTCCCCTCCTGATTCCCTGCACTTGGCAAGCTGGGGAGTTGGGATGCTCCAAGCTTTTGCAGTCTCATCTTTTCATCTTCAATGACAGTTTGAGTTTATTAAGAAGTAGCTACTGCATCTCCCCTGCCAGGTCTTGGGGAAGGTTGAAGTTGATTAATGCTCATGAGGCCAGAAAGAAGAGGGAGCCTGTGGTTTGGCCATCACACAGAGAGGAAAACGAGGTCAAATGGTATCTAAAGGGTAGCAAAGGGTGCAAAGTAAGCACTGCAGGAACATCCCCTGCAAATGATCCTCTTTTGAAGTCACATGAACACAGTCAATCTAGGGCTTTCTTGGTTTATAGAGTCTCAGCTGATGTTCATTATGTTTGCTACCAGCTCTTTTGTTTGGGACAGTCTTACATTATGGAAAACATCATGTGATAAAATGAGTGGTTGCCAATTTACCTTCCAGTGCTTTTTTGACCTGGATTAACTGAGTTCTGGAAGAAGATATCTTGGAAAAAGCCTAATAGAATTTTAGCTCTCACAAGGAATATCCACTGAAGAGCTAATTGTGAGGTGATTACCCTTAGCATGGCTAAGAGAAGATCTGAGCTGATATCGCCACTCCTCTCCTTACTGTCTCTTGAACTTGGAATAGTTGGTTATCCCATCTGAGCCTTGGTTTCTGCATCTGTAAAAAGAAAAAAATAATAATTATAGGGGCCAAGGGAAAACTTCCCATCTTCCTTCTGAAGGTTCACTGAAAAATCAGCTGACAAAAGGTACATTAACAGGAAAAATGGCACACAAATTTATCAGTGTTCACAGGGGAAATCACAGTGTTATTACCCCACCACACACGAAGATGATACAGATAACCATCTTCTTAGGGGAAAGAGAAAAGGGGAGGGTAAATGATTTTAGAGGGATAGTAAATGATTTTTAGGGGAATTCAATGGACTTGAAGAACATACAATGGCCTGGGACAAAGTTTGTTCGGCCCACAGAGCAGATGACAGTTGTGATAAAAGTCTGTCCAGATTCGTTGATAGACTTCAATCTTTCTTCCTGTATTATGAATTCAGTTATTGAAAACTCAGGAAACGGACCAGACATAATTGTTTTCTTCTTTGGTGGGTCCCAAGTTTAGGCAGATAAAGAACCTTCAGGAAACAACCTCATCCTGTGATTTGGGGGAGACAAAAGACTGAGAGACAAAAAATGGGGGCAGGTGGGAAATGTGTGTGTTAGAGAGACACTGAGGCTTCTTCTTCAGTTAAGCATGTTCATCTTCTTCAGTTAAGCAAGAAGTACCATATTTTAGGGTATCAATTTCTGAGCCTAACACCATTCATCCAATTGAAATTAACAGATATTTATTGATCAATAGAATTATGTGCCAAAAATGATGTTAGGGAATCCAAGATAAATAAGATGTGGCTCCTATCCTCAAGGAGCTTACAGTCTAGTCTCCCTACTTGCATCAGACACTCTTATGCACTACTTCAGGTTCTCTTGGCTTCATTGATATCTTCTCTCACCTGCTACTGAGACTTACAGCTTTATGTGGGTTCCAGCTGACTTTACATAGGCACAGGCTGATAGTGTTTTATCTCACGCCCTTGCTGCATAACTCTTGCTTCCTTCAAGGCTTTCTTGTTGACATTGAGGCATGGAACATTTCTGGCTCCTGCTTGGTACCTACTTATATGCAACCTAGAAACTTCGTTCTGAGTTTTGGAAGAGACAGAGGACTGAGAGACAGGAAGGGGGCAGGGTGTAATTGAAGGTAAAGCTTTCACCACTACATAATGAAGTTCATGGGTAAATTCTTCCTCAGTTCTCTCCCTGAAAGAATCTTGCTAAGATGCAGTTTAAATGACTTCTTGGACGACTACCCTGTAAAGTCAAGTAATTGTCACAGTTAGCAGCTGCCAGTTGATAACACATCCTCATAGTTTGTCCCTGCTTCATCCTCCTGATCTCGTTCTTGTTCCCTGGGATGGCACTCCCTAATAAAGTAAAAGCACATAAGTCTTTTTGGCAGTCTTGTATTCTGGGAAACCCAGGATAAGACAGTTGGTATCAGGAATGCCCCTAGAAAGTAAAATCTCCAGGTGGGATTTTGGAGATGAATTACCCAGAATCTGATGGCAAGAAGTACCTCGTTGCTATTAGTGAGGAAGGTAGTAATAATTCTGGCATACAGTGATATAAAAATACTAAATTTTTACTCGATGTTAATTGGAGAAAGTATAGGATGAACTATTGAAATATGTGATGGCTGTGGTACTTGAAAAATTTGGAAGCATTGAAATTATATGGAGTGAGCTAGACTTTGTTAACTGCGTTGGAAGACTTTACTAAAGAAAATGATAAGCTAAGGAAAACTAACTGCCAACTTAAGACACAGTGTGAAAACCAGAAACTCTCTATGGCAACTTTAAGGAGACTCATCTCCTGAAGCTGCAGAACACACAGTGCCGAAAATCAAGCCCATGATCTAATTGTAAGGGTGCTATAACTTCCAAGAGGAGAATATGTACAACCTTCCCTCTCTTATGTTTTAGTCAAGGCTTGGATAGGAAAAGAGAGGGCTCGTGAAACCAAGAATGGGGCATTAGGGTGGACAAGCCTGAGAACTTTCAGATTCCCTTGAACCTTGAAAGTTGGTAAAAGCAGTTCCTTCTCCCTTGACAGGGAAGAACATCCTCTTCTTGCCTGGAAACCATGTAATGGCTTCACCTGAGGCAGGTGCTTTATGAAATAATGACTATTCTCTTCAAAAACTTCTGCTATCCCTCAAAATGAATTTTGTGGGAAAAGGAGTCAAATGGAGGAATAAATGTAAAATAGAAAATATTTTTAATATGGGAGATCTCACCTATATCCTGGCAAGGATACCTATAGCTTGTTCTTATAATCTATTGGGATGACTCCTTAAACCTTGGACACGATAGGCCGGGCGCGGTGGCTCAAGCCTGTAATCCCAGCACTTTGGGAGGCCGAGACGGGCGGATCACGAGGTCAGGAGATCGAGACCATCCTGGCTAATATGGTGAAACCCCGTCTCTAATAGAAAATACAAAAAACTAGCCGGGCGACGAGGCGGGCGCCTGTAGTCCCAGCTACTCGGGAGGCTGAGACAGGAGAATGGCGTGAACCCGGGAGGTGGAGCTTGCAGTGAGCTGAGATCCGGCCACTGCACTCCAGCCTGCGCGGCAGAGCAAGACTCCGTCTCAAAAAAAAAAAAAAACCTTGGACACGATAATGGCCTATAGTAAATTAGGTGAAGATTTTGGAAATTCTTTGGTATAGTATTGAAGAAGAGATCACAGGGCTCAAGAAAGCAGGAATATTAGAAACAAGGTGCTATACAAGACCTGAGAACCTACCACCTGACCGTGTGTTTGAGAAGCTTAGTGACAGCTTTTGCTTTTTTAATAGTAAGTTAAAATTGCTGATGGGAGATGCTGCCAAGTAACTGGGATTTCTAGTATCAATTAGTTTGATTCAACTAGCTTCTGGAAAAAAGCTGATTTGATACAACCAGCTTCTGGAAAAAAAGAAAGACAACCCTTATTTATAGCATTTGCCAGCTTCCACGATATTAACACTTTCATCATGACCATTTTCAAACCTACTAGTCTGACTTCACTCGACATTGAGTTGAGGAGATATGCACAGCTCACTAGACTGGCTCCAGCATACTACATGATCCTGTCATGTAGGGTGTTTCTTGACTTGTGTACATAAAGGAGAAAAAGTAATTTAGCCACCAAAATGGAAAGTCGTTAGTTCTTCATTTATTTTCTTGATCTAAGGGAGTACATAGACTCGGAACCCAGTGATTGGAGAGAAGGCCAGGTGATAAATAGAATCCTAGCCCTAATCCATCTCACAATGGGTTCAATGAGTCTGCAGACACATTCTACTATTATATTCTGGTCTCCAAGTATATATCTGGGATAGATATAGCTGGCAGAATCCTCACATCAGTCCTCTAACCTGTGAAATAAGGGTCAATATGATAGTGACAGCCAGGTGGAGCCCTCTGAAGTTGATCAACTCCCCACTTTCTGTACTGACCAAAATAGTACTCAGAAGCACAACCCAGGAGAAATTGCAGAAGTGAGTACTACCATCAAAGGCTTAAAAGATACAAGGGTGATAGTCTCATTATATCTTCATCTAATTTAACAGACAAGCCATGAATTAAGATTCATTTCATGCCGGACTAACATAAACTAAAGGAAGTGGTAGTCCCAACCATAGTTATGCTGGATGTGATATCTTTATTAAGGCAAACTAACTCAGCCTCTGGCATTTGGTATGCAGCTACTGAGCTGGCAAATGCATATTTCTCAATCCCCATCAGTAAGAGGATCAAAAGTAATTACTTGCATATGACAGAAACAGCAATATACATTCATTATCTTTCTCTAGAGCTTTGTTAACTTTCCCTGTCTCCATCACAATATAGCTCACATGGATTTTGATCATCTTAGAATTCCACAGCTTATCATGATGGTCTGCTATTAGTGATACCTTTCTAACTGAACTCAGTGATCAGGAGGTGGTAAGCACTCTAGATGCCCTTGTAAGACACATGCATATCAAAGGATGAGAGATAAAACAAAGGAATGTTCAGAAGTCTTGTGCATTGGTAAAGTTTCAGGGGTCCTGTGGCTTGGGGCACATAAGGACATTATCTCTAAGGAAAAGGTCAAGTTGTTGCACTTTGTACCTTCTCCCGTTAAGAAAAAGGCACAGTGCTGGTAGACTTTACATTTTGGGATAGAATTCACCACACCAGGAAATATTGCTCTGACCAAAGTGTTGAATGACTCAGAAGACTGCCAGTTTCAAATAGGGCCAAGAAAAAGAGAGAGCTCTGCAGTAGCCCAGTAGCAGAATAATCTACTTGCCACTGGGGATATGTGACTCACCATATTCAATGGTGTTTGAGTTACCCATGGTGCATAACATTGCACCTAAGGTTCTGGAAAAAGACTATAACTTCTACAACAAGAACTACTTTCCATTTGAAAGATAGCTCCTGGTATGCTACTGGACTCCCTAGCAGAAACTAAATGCCTGACCATGGGATACACAAGTGATCATGTGATTTGAACTACCCATCATGAGCTGAAAATTATCAGATCCACCAAGTCATAAAGTTAAGTGAACAGCGACAATCAACTGTCTCAAAGAAATTATATTTTTGGAATCAGACCCAATTAGGCTCGAAAGGCATTAATAAATAACATAGACATGTGGTACAGAGTTCCATGTCATTAATGTATAGTGCACTGATGTCTGTCCTTCCATGCAAACCTATGGCCTCATGAGGGTTTCCCCATGACCAACTGATGAAAAAAGAAAAACTCAGGCTAGGTTCACAGATGACTCAACACAATATATTGGTGCTAACTGAACATGAACTGCTGAACTGCTGCCACAATGAAGTCCCTTTCAGGGATGACCCTAAATGTGATAGGGAAGAGAAATCATCCCAGAGGACAGATCTAGGAGCAACACACTTGTTCTTGTTCATCCATTTGAATGGAAGGAAAAGTGGCCTGAAATCTCCACCCACCCCCTTCTTCATATACATCTGTATCCACCCCTATAGACACACAGACTCCTTGGCATTAGTGAATGGTTTATCTGATTACTCTGGGGTTGGAAAGGAGTAAGATCAGAAAATTGGGAGACGAAAGCCTAAGGAATGGGAATAAAGCATGTAGATCTTTGTGTTCAAGTTAACACCCTCCAAAGAAAATTCACCGGAGAGAAGGCTCTCCACCACTGGGTAAATGGGTGCTACATCGTGTAATTGTCCTCAAGCCTCTCTTCTGCCACTCCGGTCCTGGTACAATGAGCCCATTAACAAAATGAACATGGTGGCAGGGATAGATGTCATGGGCTCCCATTCACCAAGACTGATCTGTAGACAGCCACTGTGCTGATCCCTTGATATGCTACTATTCCTCAAAGAGATTAGGTAAACTTGATTATGGATCAATTGTATTGGATTCTTTCCACTCTAGAGGGGCAGGAAACCATTATTATTGGTCAATTCCTTCTGAATTCTATATAAGCTCTCAGTGCTGGTTATTCAGAAGGAATTGACTTACCAATATGTTAACCCATGTGGCATCATATAAAACCAAAGGACTTACTTTACAACAAAAGAGATGTAACAATGGGTATATGTCTAAAACACCAAAAGCAATGGCAACAAAAGCCAAAACTGACAAATGGGATCTAACTAAACTAAAGAGTTTCTGCATGGCAAGAGAAACTACTATCAGAGTGAACAGGAACCTACAGAATGGGAGAAAATTTTTGCAATCTACTCATCTGACAAAGGGCTAATATTCAGAACCTACAAAGAACTCAATCAAATTTTCAAGAAAAAAACAACCCCATCAAAAAGTGGGCAAAGGATATGAACAGACCCTTCTCAAAAGAAGACATTCATACAGCCAACAGACGCATAAAAAAATGCTCATCATCACTCGCCATCAGAGAAATGCAAATCAAAACCACAATGAGATACCATCTCACACCAGTTAGAATTGCAATCATTAAAAAATCAGGAAACAACAGGTGCTGGAGAGGATGTGGAGAAACAGGAACACTTTTACAGTGTTGGTAGGACTGTAAACTAGTTCAACCATTGTGGAAAACAGTGTGGTGAATCCTCAAGGATCTAGAACTAGAAATACCATTTGACCCAGCCATCCCATTACTGGGTATATACCCAAAGGATTATAAGTCATGCTGCTATAAAGACACATGCACATGTATGTTGATTGGAGCACTATTCACAATAGCAAAGACTTGGAATCAACCCAAATGTCCATCAGTGACAGACTGGATTAAGAAAATGTGGCACATATACACCATGGAATACTATGCAACTATAAAAAAGGATGAGTTCATGTCCTTTGTAGGGACATGGATGCAGCTGGAAACCATCATTCTCAGCAAACTATCACAAAAACAGAAAACCAAATACTGCATGTTCACACTCATAGGTGCTTCTCATGGTAGAGTTTACTTGTGATTACTCTCACAAGTTCAGGAATTCTATTATTTGTCTGCTGGTCCTTTGGCATAAAGATCCCAAAGTGAGTAAGTGGCAATAATAATTTCAAGTTAATTGTAGCCCTTGTCATGCTCCTGAATAGAATCATACTCTATTGACACTTGATAGAGAAGATCTCTAACTTAGTAGAACCTAGGGATGCAGCATGGTTCACTGAGAATGGGGTTGTGAGGGTTAATCCTTTTTCCATCTCTTGGCTCCTGGATCCATGTATTCCAGTTATTAGGTTACAGTTCTGTCTAGTGGCCTTTGATTTGACACACAGACCACATCCTGGAGGAAAGTGCTCCAAACTTGCAATTATTATCACCAAGCTAGAATTTTAGATGAGCCTTTAACAGGTTATTCCATCCATAACTCTACAACAGCTCAGACTTCGTGGGGATGAAAGCCTGGCTTACCTCAACTGGCAAGCAATCCAGACCAACAGAAGTGTTGGCCAAATTTGAGAGAAGTCTAGATAGAATAGATAATGGATATGAGTATCATTTACAGTTTGTAACTATAGCTAGATACAGGGATTGTAGCTTATTTCATTAACCCTCTTGCTTTTGATTTTTTTTTTTTTTTTTTTTTTTTTGAGATGGAGTCTCGCTCTGTCACCCAGGCTGGAGTGCAGTGGCCGGATCTCAGCTCACTGCAAGCTCCGCCTCCCGGGTTTATGCCATTCTCCTGCCTCAGCCTCCTGAGCAGCTGGGACCACAGGTGCCCGCCACCTCACCCGGCTAGTTTTTTTTTTTTTTTTTAGTAGAGACAGGGTTTCACCAGGTTAGCCAGGATGGTCTCGATCTCCTGACCTTGTGATCCACCCGTCTCGGCCTGCTTTTGATTTTTAAGAGGCTGCACATGGCCACCAATTTGAAAAAGACTCTTTGGTCAATTGTACTCGTATCTGATTTCTCTGGGAAGAATTTAGAGCATTTTGTAGTCACAAAAATGGAGGCTCCATATTGTAAAATGGGAACCAGACATATTTGAGAGAACCAGAATGTTTGAGTAGTGCAAGGGGTGGACTGTAGCAGGCACCTTTTGTGTACCACTTGATTCTCTTAGAACTTGTCTCCTGTCTCTAGTTTCAGTTATCACTGTGTTAACCATCTGTGCTTGAGTGTTGAGTGACTTCAAGTAAATATAACTTTTCAGTACCTCAACCTGTGCCTGCACCTAGAGCATTTTGCCTCTTGTCATGGGTTTTTCCTGTTGTCTCTAAGGCTTAGGATGCTATAGGGTCCTGTTTGACTCTCACACACTTGAAGCCCAAATGTTAGATGGCCTCCAAAAAGCCAGCCCTTGACTAGCGAGAGAAGGAAGTCAGTGGATGAATTATTTCCCCTCTTTTATCCCAGATGGACTACGGCGAGATGTAATTTACACAGTTTCTCAGAGAGCTACACCATAAAATCAAGCAATCAGTCGCAGTCATAGTAACCAGCTAAATAATGCCTCCATATATTGTGCACTTTCCCTGCTTTGAGCTCATTTTCCCTTACTCCCGCTCCCTGGGCTTGCACTCCCTAATAAATTAGTGTTGCATAAACCTTTATCTCATTCTCTGCTTTCTGGGAAAATCAAATGAAAACACTACTTGACAAAATTTCTGTGAGAAATAGACTTTTAAAATAATAGAAATCAAAGTGCTTTGCAAGCACGTTATGTAATAGCACATGATGTAACTATTAGCTTATAGTTATTGAGTCTATTTCAAGTTTATGTTGCAAATAGAGTAGGATAGGAAAATCCATAGGCAGTATAGCAGGTAAACACTCTCTTGTCTCTACTCCCAGCCCATTACTTTGATCCTGGTAATCCTGATTTACAGAGTGCTTGTCACTCCACCTGCTCTCCTTCTTAAATTTCAAGGGTTACTTTCTTCAGGAAGGCTCCTGGATTGACATAGCTCCTTCAACCCTATTATGACCATCACCACCACTAAGAAACACAATTTCAGGCCACATTTTATCGAGATCCTTGTTGACTAGAATTTCGTCTTGTGTATTATATGTGAGCTCCCTGAGAGCAGAGTCTGAGTTCACCCATTAGTATAACTTCAGGATAACTTCTAAGCTACGCAGCTGATTCTCCCTCAGGACGGCAGGTTTTCCTAATACATTTGGACTGATTTAAGGAAATTATTCCATACTCTCTCATCTGAGTCCCTTCTGACCCACAACCTAAGTGTGATCACAGGGAGGCAATTTAATGAGGGTGACAGTACTGGGAAAATGGGGATTTGTGGTAAGAAAACTTGACTCAGGCCCTGGATCTACCATTTAAATGCTGCATGATTCTGAGGCTCAGTGTCTCTGATGATTAATTTTATGTATCAACTTGACTGAGGTACAGGATGTTCAGATATTTAATTAAACATTATTTTAAATGTGTCTGTGAAGGTATTTCTGGATGAGATTAACACTTGAATTGGCAGACTGAGGAAAAAATATTGCCTTCCTCACAACTGGTGGGCCTCATTCAATCCATTATAGTTCTCAATAGAACAAAAGCTAAGAGAAAATTCACAAAAGGTGGAGTAAGAGGGAATTCACTCTACCTGACTGTCTTTGAGCTAGGCCATCAATAGTGTTCTGCCTTCCAACTCAGACTTGGACTGGAACTTACATCATCAGTTCTCCTGGTTCTCACATCTTCAGACTTGGACTGGGCTATACCATTAGGTATCCTGGGTTTCCAGCTTGCCAGCTGCAGATTCTGGACTTTTCAGCCTCCATAACTGTGTAAGCCAATTCCTTGTAGTAAATCTCTCTCTTTCTGTATCTTCGTGTGGGTGAAGAACCAACAAACAGAACCAACAGGAGATAAATATATATAGATATATATATATACACGCACACACACAAAGTGTGTGTGTACATGTAAATATATACATAAATATATAAAAATATGTCCATAAATATATAAATATATATATTCTATTATGTATATATAATATATACTGTTATAGATACATTGCACATGTAATATGTTATCTATGTGACACGTTTTATATTATATAATATATTAGATTATATAAAATATAACACATATAATAATATGTAATATATAATATATTATTGGATTTTATATTATATACTATTAGAGTATATACTATATTATATAATATAGTATATAATGTGTTATATAATCTATAATATAATATTAGATTATGTAATACATTATATCATATTAGATTATATAAAATACATAACACATTATATAGTATATTATATAATCTAATTTTATAATTATATAATCTAATATTATCTGATATATTACACATTATATATTACATATTATTATATAATAATAAATTATATGCTATAAATACTAGTATCTTATATACACATATGCATACACATATATTATATACATGTACACAATACTATATATTATTACAATATATAATATGTTGTAATAATATATAATATATAGCATATATTATATTAGCATATATAATTTTGTAATATATATTATATTAACATATATAAGCATAACATATATATTATATAACATATAACATATATGACATATATATCATATCCTATATATAACATATCCTCTATATAGGATATGTTATATACATAAATATATAAAACACATATATAGGATATGTCATATATACTATATATTATATTATATATTATTGCAACATATATAGTAATAATATATTATATAATATTATGTGTATGTGTATAATGTGTATATATACATATAACATACATAATATATTATATAATAATATATATAACATATAATGTAATAATATATATTACATATATCATCAAATGCAGTTATGTGTCTATAATACATATTATATTTACCATATTATTGTATACATAGTATATACATAAAATATATATAATATGTATACTTTCTATCAATGCTATGTATACATATATATCTCCAGAAGGAGATATAAATAACAGTATATGTATATGTATAATATATATTTTATAAGTCTATATATTATATATAGTATATGTAGATATAGATATATAGATATACATACAGATATATATCTCCGGGAGATATATATGTATATATAATATATAATATATGATAGAAAGTATTGTCCATATTATATATTATATACTATATAGAATATATAGTATTATATAATATATATGATATATACATATATTATGTACAGGTGTGTACCTCAGAGATATTGCCTGTTCTGCTCCAGACAACCAAAATAAAGCAAATATTGCAATAAAGTGAATCACATGAACTTTTTGGTTTTCCAGTGCATATAAAATTTTTCCAGTGCGTAAAACTTTATATGGTTTTCCAGTGCATATAAGTTACGTTTATGTTATTAAGTGTGCAATAACATTATATCTAAAAATGTGCACACCTCAATTTAAAATACTTTATTGCTAAAAATACTAATGATTATCTGAGCCTTCACTAAGTCATAATGTTTTTGCTAACGGAGTGTCTTGCCTCAGTGTTGACAGCTGCTGACTGATCAGGGTGGTGGTTGCTGAAGATTGGAATAACTGTGGCAATTTCTTAAGATAAGGCAACAATGAAGTTTTCTGCATCAACTAACTCTTCCTTTCACAAAAGATTTCTCTATACCATGGGTTGCTATTTTATAGCATTTTTCCCACATAAGTCTTTGAAAAATGAAGTCACTCCTCTCGAAAACTGGCACTGCTTTATCAACTAAGTTATCAACTAAGTTTATGTAATATTCTAAACCTTTTGTTGTCATTTCAACAATGTTACCTCATCTTCACCTGGAGTAGATTCCGCATGAAGAAACAACTCTCTTTGCTCATCCCTAAGAAGCAGCTCCTTATCTATTCACATTTGATCATGAGATTGTAGCAATTCATTCACATCTTCAGGCTCCACTTCTTATTCTAGTTCTCTTGCTATTTCTACCATATCTGCAGTTACTTCCTCCACTAAAGTCTTCCTTCCTCAAAGTCATCCATGAGCATTGGAATCAACTTCTTTCAAACTCCTATTAACCTTCTCCCATGAATCATGAATGTCCTTAATGGTATCTAGAATGGTGAATCCATCCCAGAAGCTTGTCAATTTATTTTGCCCACATCCTTCAGAGGAATCACTGTTGGCAGCCTTATGAAATGTATTTCTGAAATAACAACACTTGAGAGTCAAAATGACTGCTTGATCTGTGGGCTGCAGGATGGATGTTGTGTTAGCAGGCATTGGGAAAATCTCAAAAGTGCTTTTTTCCTATTCTCTCACTCAATACAAAAATCATCAACAAAAAGGAAGACTTCTGTGACAACATTTGTGGGGGTTTCTCCCTACCACCAAATGACTAATCAGTTCTGCAGCAGACACTTACAGGGTGTTCTCCAATTCAATCCCAACACTATCTACCTAAAGTTAGTGTCAGATCCCACAGGTTTGGGGCTCCATCCCCAAAACTTTCACTGCTCCAGACACCAGTCACAAGTCCACATCTCCCAAACTTCTTACTCACTGGCTTCAACTTGGGGTTCCCATAGTCTCCTCTTTGGGAGCCACTGGAGTGACTCGCGGCACTCAGGGGAACACTCACATTTATCAGTTTATTATAAAGAATGTTGCGAAAAATACAGATGAAGAGATGCCTAGGGAGAGGCATATGAGAAGGAGCACAGAGCTTCCATGCACTCGCTGGGTGTGCTGCTCTTCAGAAGCCTCCATGTGTACACCTATCTGGGAGCTCTCCAGGACCCTATTCTTTTGGGTTTTTCCAAAGGCTTTATTATGTAGGTCTGATTGATTAAACCATTGGTCATTGATGATCAACTTGACCTTCAGCCCCTATGCCCTTCCCCAGAGGTTGGAGAGTGGGGCTGAAAGCTTTAATAATGCCTTTGTCTTTCCAGTGACCAGCCCCATCCTGAAGTTAGCTGTCAATCATTAGCATACATAAAGACATCGCTGTGGAGATTCCAAGGATTTTAGTTGTATGTCAGGAAACAGGGAGGAAGGCTAAACATTTATTTCACAATATCACACCAGGCATGAAAACAACATTCATTTTCTTGTAGATCTGCATCAGAGATCTTGGATGACTAGATATATTGTCAATGAGCAGTAATATTTTGAAAGGAATTTCTTTTTACTGAGCAGTAGGTCTCAACTGTGAGCTTAAAATATTCTAAATAGATGTGCTATCATTCAGGCTTTGTTGTTCCATTTATAGAGCACAGACAGAGTAGATTTGGCAAATTCTTAAGAGCTCTAGGATTTTATTCATTTCTCTTTTTATTTTTAATGCTTCTATCATAGATCTTTGTGTTATGATTTCCAAGAGGTTTACAAAAAACATCTTACGAGTTAATTTAAAGAGATGACAACTTATCTTTCATCACAAATAAAAGAATAGAAACAGGCCGGGCGCGGTGGCTCAAGCCTGTAATCCCAGCACTTTGGGAGGCCGAGACGGGCGGATCATGAGATCAGGAGATAGAGACCATCCTGGCTAACACGGTGAAAGCCCATCTCTACTAAAAATACAAAAAACTAGCCGGGCGAGGTGGCGGGCGCCTGTAGTCCCAGCTACTCCGGAGGCTGAGGCAGGAGAATGGCGTGAACCCGGGAGGCGGAGCTTGCAGTGAGCTGAGATCGGGCCACCGCACTCCAGCCCAGGAGACACAGCAAGACTCCGTCTCAAAAAAAAAAAAAAAAGAATAGAAACAAAGAAAAAATAAAAAGTGAAAACTTCTAAACTTTGGTTCTAAGGTGATGCCTTAACCCCATCCCTATGCCACATTTTGACTTTTAGTTGTCTCAATTTACACATTTTTATGTTACCTATTTCTTGACAGGTTGTAGTAGCTATCAATTTTTTTGATAGATTTGTGTTTTGGGCTTCATACTGGAGTTATGAGTTGATTGCACACCATAATTAGAGCATTAAAGCTTTCTGAGCTTGTCCATATTCTCCATTTTACCAGTGGGTTTTATGCTTTTTTGCACATTAGTGTTTTTTTTTTCTTTCAAACTGGGGAACTCCCTTTAGCATTTCTTGTAAGATGGTTCTGGTGGTGGTGAATTGTCTCTGTTTTTGTTTATCTGGGAAAGACTTTATCTTTCCTTCAAATTTGAATGATAACTTGGCTGGATACAAGATTTTTTGATGAGAGTTGTTGTTTTTTTCTTTCAGCACTTTGGAAATGTTGTTCCACTCCCTCCTGGCCTGCATGATTTCTGTTTGGAAGTCTGTCACTAGACCAACTGAAGCTCCTTTATATATTATTTACTTCTTTTCTCTTTCTGCTTTTAGAACTCTCTCTTTGTCCTTGACCTTTGAGAGTTTGATCATTATATGCCTTAGGGTAGTCTTATTTGGGTTAAATCTGTTTGGTGTTCTCTGGCCTTCCTGTATCTGGATATTTATATCTTCCCTAAGTTTTGAAAAGTTTTCTGTTAATATTTCTTTGAATAATCTTCTACTCCTTCCTCTTGCTCAACTCCTTCTTGAACACCAGTGATTCTTAGACTTGGTATTTTGAGATAATTTCCTGTATCTTACATGTAATTTTCTCCCCAGACTGTGTATTTTCAAATAGCTTGTCTTTGAGTTCATGATTCCTTACTTTCCTTGACCTATTCTGCTTTTGAGAGCCTGGAATAAATTTTTCAGTTAGGCAATATATTTCTCAGTTCCAAGGTTTCTGGGTTTTTAAATTATTACTTCAATCTCTTTGTTAAATTTTCCTGTTAAATTTCTGAATTGCTTTTCTGTAATATCTTGGAGATCACTGAGTTTCCTTAAAACCGCTCTTTTGAATTCTTGGTCAGAGACCTCACATATCACCACCTCATTAGAATCAGTTACTGGTTCCTTGTTCTGTCCAGTTAGGGAGCTCCTGGTTCCCTGATTGCTGTTGTTTCTTGTGGATATATGTCTATGTCTTTGCACTGAAGAATTAGGTACTTATTCCAGTCTTCTTTATCTAGGTTGTTCTGTTTTTCATTGGATATATTTGCTTAGAAGTTCTTTACTACTAGGTCACTGCCTCCCTTTTGGTTCTAAGGTGGTGCGTTAAGCCCAGATTCGCCTTGGCTCTAGTAAATGATCAGAGCACTGACCTTCTTGAATCAGGGAGGTCCCAAAGGGACCTGGCCATGTGGGAAGGCTGGCTAGGGGACCTGGGTGATAACCCTCCTACTGCATGGTGCTGCTCAACAGCAACTCTTACTTGGCATCTCGTTTGTCTGTGTTACAGAGCAGAGCCTCCATGGCTGAGGGTGGTAGTCCCATCTCCCTCCTTTGTTTCTGCCTGTTCTCAGGGATATTTCTCCCTTCAGGCACTCACAATGTTTTCCACGGGTTAAGGCAGGGATAGATCTCCTTTCAGGAAGTCCAAGATAACAGGGAAGCTGGTTTTCCACCTCTATCTCACTTTTTCTAACACAGAAAGAGTAATTTGGGAGGGGGTAATTTTCATACACTTGGTGCAGGGAAGAATGTGGGGAGAGGCATCACAGATGTGGCAGTACAATTCTCTTACTGTCTACTTGAAGTTTTTTCACTTCTCTGTGGTCCCAGAAACTACCTTATCTCCATATTTGGGTTCTGGGATATTACTGGTGACAAATGCAACACTGGATAGTTGTTTTTGATTTTCTGTTGGGAGAGTGATGCCAGCTTCTTTCTCTGCCACCATTTTGGAACCAGAAGTCTCCTAGGGCTCTAGGATTTTTTGAATGGTAAATGAGCATTAGCTTCAAGTTAAAGTAATCAGGTGCATTAGCTCCTAACAAGAGATTCAGCCTGCCTTTTAAAACTTTGAAGCTAGGCATTGATTTCTCCTCTCTAGCTACAAAAGTCCTAGATGATATCTTTTCCCAATATAAGGCTATTTTGTCTACATTGAAGATCTGTTGTTTAGTGTAGCCATTTTCCTCAATTATCCTAGCTAGATCTTCAGGATAACTTGATGCTGCTTCTATGTCAGCACTTGCGGCTTTACCTTGCACTTTTATGTTATAGAGATGACTTTTTTATTTAAACCTCACGAACTAACATCTACTAGCTTCAAACGTTTTTATTGCAGCTTCCTCACTTCTCACAGCCTTCATAGACTGGAAGAGACTTAGGGATTTGCTCTGTATTTGGCTTTGGCTAACAGGAATGATTTCGCTGATTTGATCTATGTACACCACTAAACTTTCTCCATATGGGCAATAAGACTGTTTGGCTTTCTTATAATTTCTGTGTTCTCTAGAGTAGCACTTTTATTTTTCTTCAAGGACTTTTCTTTTGCATTCACTACTTGGTTAACTGCTTGGCACGAGGGGCCTTGCTTTCAGCCTATCTTAGCTTGCAACATGCCTTCCTCCCCAAACCTAATCATTTCTAGCTTTTGATTTCAAGTGAGAGATTTGAGACTCTTCCCTGCACTGAACACTTACAGGCCATTGTAGGGTTATTAGTTGGCTTGAATTCAATACTGCTGTGTCTCAAAGAACAGGGAGGCCCAAGGAGAGGGAAAGAGACAGGGAAACAGCTGGTTAGTGGGGCAGTCAGAGCACACACATTCATCAAGTTCACCATCTTCTATGGGTGTGGTTCATGATGCCCCCAAACAATTACAAGCGTACCATCAAAGATCACTGATCACAAATCATCATGACAGACATAATCATAATCAAAAGTTTGAAACATTGCAAGAATTATCCAAATGTGACACTGAGACACAAAGTGAGCACACGAGCACACGCTATGGGGAAAACAACACTGGTAGACTTGCTCAATGCAGGGTTGCTGTAAACCTTCAATTTGTAAAACGTGCAATACCTGCGAAGTGCAAAAAAGCAAAGTGTGATAAAATGAGGTATGCCTAGGTATAACATATGTATATCTCCTGTTGGTTCTGTTTCTCTGGAGAACCCAGACTGATACAGTATCTTTGTGTATTCAATGGGCATATAACCACACTGAAGCATCCCCCAAGTATCATTGTGAGGCATATGTAAGGAAGCATATTGAAAGCAGATTTCTAAACTACAAAAGCATCATACACCTATTAATTTGATGTATCACTGCTCTCTATGCAAAGAGGGAAAAAATAACAGGCCTCTTTTACTTGAGGAAGGATTTATTTTGCAATTCACAAAGCACAGTGGGGACCTTTTCTGACATTTGACTCTAGGGCCAAGAGATTTTTCCCTAAGCAGCTGGGATCAAGGAAAGTGAGAGGAATGTAGCAAACAAAGCTTTGGTCTAATATTTCATTTTAACCAAAAATAACTTATATTTGTAAAGCAAGTTAGCATTTACAAAGTACATTTCATAAAGTGCATCTCATTTTATCCTCACAACTCTGTGAGGCAAGTAGTTTACCCCCCATTTTGCAGATAAAGAAACTGAGTATACGAGAGTTTAGGATCTGGTCTGAGGTCTCACAACATGAGAATACTGGGTCTGGAACTCAGCCAGCATCTCTTCGTCCTTACTGCATTCTTTTCTCATTAAGATTTGCTAGCTACACTTGGCCTGGTCCATCAATGCCTTTTTTTTTCCTTTTGCATACTGGTTTCAGCTGTAGATCTCATATACTCCTGACCTTTAGGAGAAACCAGCCAGGTTGAGAGGAAAAAGGAAATCTCAAGTTTTTCTTAGGATCCTGATGCATAGATTAGGTGCTGCCCAATACCTTTGAAAAAACAACAAACAAACAGCATATTTGATGTTTTGTCTCATTGCTTATTGAGGCTAAACTTATGGTCCTATCCTTTCAGAACAAACACCAACCCAAGGACACCAGCCAAACTTCAGATTCTCCAGATGAGGCAGAAGAATAGAGTCTGGAGGCAGGGAACCTAAGACCAATTTGCACTGACTTCCTAGAATTGGATCAAAAGGAAAACCCCACTTCTCCACATCCAAGTGACAGGATCAGAGGCTATTCCCTTTGCAACTCCCCCTTCCACTGCATCATAGATGAAAAATGGAAAAGTACCTCTGATTGGCTGCAGGCCAAGCATAGGCCAATCCTCATTTGCATAAGGTGCCAATTCACTTCAGCCTTTGATTGGTCATGGACCAAGCCTCCACTTCAATCCTTCATTTACATAGGGTATAACCAACAGGAAATCTCTAGAGTGTACTCAAACCCCAGAAGACTTTCCTGCCAGGGCCCTTGAGCTGCTTGCTCGGGCCTACTCCCATTCTATGGATTGTACATTCACTTCTATTGCCTTTCGCTTCAACAGATTTACACTTTCATTGCTGGTTTGTGTGTGCTGTTCAATTCTTTGTTCAACACACCAAGAACTTAGACAAACCCATGATCAGAACCTTCTGTCCAGTAACACAGCCACTTAAGAGGCTGCTCATAGGTCAGGGACTAAGGAGAGTATACCCAGTCCTACCCCATCTCAGTCACTGGGACACTTGTTCAGGTCCAAAGGTCTTGATATACACACATGAAACTTTCTGCAATGCTTCCTTCCTTGGGTCCTGACTGGGGTCCTCAAGGTTGCAGGAGGAAAAAGTGGTCCAATTTGGAAAGCATCTCTCAGGAAAAAAATAATAATGAGACAGCATATGGAAAACAGAGTGAAATTCCTTTAGTGTGACTCTTTGAAGAGAGATGGGTAATTTACCAAATGCAAGACTTTTCTTGCAGCTGGCTGGCACTGTGGAGCACCATGGAGTAATTGAGACTGAATTACAGAGACTTTGATTATGAGATTGGATTTTCTGTAAGGCCACTTAGGTGATACCAGCAACTTGCATCTCCTCCAATGGGAACATGAATAGTTCACATTGGCTCAGATTTGCAAATGACTCTTCCCCTTCATTAGCAGCCCCATGGTGGAATAGAATTGGTGGTGAGATTTTAATGAAGCTAAGTGTTTAGATTCTTCCTTGGGGCCACTGATAGTGCCAATAACCATTATTTCCCTTCATCAGACCAAAAGAAGGGTGACCAGGTCCTTCAGGGGTCATTCAACCATCCCCTTGACTGTCTTTGTAGTTTTTCCTGAAGATTTGCAGGAATAGAAAAAATGCTAAATGTTCAGAGCTATTTTCCTTCCCTCCTTCCATTGAGGGTCAAAGCTATAAAGCACAAGACAAGGAAAGGGTTGTCTAGCATGTGACTTAAGAGCCTGGGACAAAATGACAATCAATATAGTGTCAAGAATTCTTCCCTTTAAAGGGTCAGAGCAACCTGGTCTGACTGCTGCTACTGTCTCTTGCCTTGGTGCTCAGTTGAGTACTGCTGGAAATCTTTCTCTGGTAGCAAGTAATTGAGTGAGTCACTGACTCTGAACCTCTAAAACAGAAGCACAGAGTTCCCATGGACATTGTGCTTTGGCCATTGAGATTTTTCCATCTCTGGCTTTTGTTTTTTATGCTTCAATTGTCTTTTTTAAAATAAATAAATAAATAAACAAACAAACAAATAAAGACTTTTGTTTGCTGAGAGGCTGTTATCAGCTGATCACTAAAAACATGTATTTTTGCATATTTTCTCAGTTAATCATCCAAAAATTGAAGGAAGAGGTGTTATTTCCATTTTACTAATAAGGAAACTGAGGTACAGAGAGGTTAAGAAAGTTGTCCAAGTTCATACAATAGTAAGTGTAATGGAGCCAGAACTTGACACCACATCTGATCAATTCCATAGACTACTCCTTACCCCAGACTACATGAACTTCTTTGTGTCTGTGGTGCTTTCTAAACACTGACCCTGGTGTAGATACAGCTTCTGGAGGTCATTGTATGTTAAATTTTGATTCATGTGGTACCTGTGCAAATAGATTTCTAATAGATATTGTAACGTTGTGATTGCTCACAAGGTGCTTTCGTGTTAGTTATTCCAGGTTTGAAAATTATTTTTTAGCTTCGTAGGTACATGACCTTGAGCAGGTCATTCTTCCTCTATAGGTCATTATTTCCCCATCTGTAGAATGAGGATAGCGTGAGGAATAAATTACACAATATATGTAAATGTCTTGCAACATCTGGCACACAGTAAGAATTTTATAATTGGGGATGGTGATAACACAGATGAGGAGGAGGAGGAAGAGGAGGAAAATCGATCATAGTGTGGATCTAAGGAAAAACTGTTGGAAGAAAAAGAAAGAGGGGTGGCTAGAGATGTGCTTTTTTCTCCCAGAAGGGAGAGTCTCTTAGAGGAGAGGAAGTGATTGCCTAGTGTATTAGTCAAGGTTTTCCAGAGAATTGGAACCATAGGGTTGGAAAATGAAGAGAGAGAGAGAAAGAGAATGGTTTTACAGAATTGGTTCATGTGACCGTGGAGGCTGGCAAATCCAAAATCTGCAGGGTAGCCAGCAGGCTGGAGACCCAGGGAAGAGTTGACATTGCAGCTCAAGAACAAGGCAGCCAGCTGGCAGAATTCTGTTTTGTGGGGAAGGTCAGTCTTTTTTCTCTTAAGGCCTTCAACTGATTGGATGAAACCCACCCACATCATGGCTTACCCATGTAATCTGCTTTACTCAAAGTCTGCTGATTTAAATGCTAATTTCATCTAAAAAATACCTTCACAGAAACATCTAGACTAGTGTTTGACCAAATATCTGGATACTGTGATGTATTAGTCTGTTTTGCATTAGTATGAAGGAATACCTGAGTCTGGGTAATTTATAACAAAAAGAGGTTTATTTGGCTCATGGTTCCGCAGACTGTACAAGAAGCCCGGCACCAGCATCTGCATATAGTGAGGAACTCAGGAAGCTTTCAATCATAGCATTCTTGAAGGAGGAGCAAGCATGTCACATGGTAAGAGAGACAGGAAGCAAAGCAGGGCCGGAGGGAGGTGCCATACTTTTAAATAAATGGCTCTTGCATGAACTCACAGAGTGAGAACTCACTCATTACCACAGGAATGGCACCAAGCCATTCATGAGGGATCCACACCCATGACCCAAACACCTCCCACTGGGTCCCACCTCCAACATTAGGGATCACATTTCAACATGAGATTTGGAGGACCAAGCATCCAGACTATATCATGTGGCCTAGCCAAGCTGACACATAAAATTAACCATCACCACTTGCCTCCCAATTTAAATGTACTTGTTGTTTCAATGTACCAGAACCTCCAGGACAGGGACAACAGTCTTCCCCTACCTAAGCAGAGATGAATAGTCCAGCAACCTGTCCTTAGTGTGGCCAGGGCAAAAAGAGGGGGAAGGCACACAGGCTTGCCTTAATGGTACAGTGACTGTTTTTTTGTGCCTGTTTCCCTGCCCAAGGCTCCCTTTCTCTCTGCTCCCCTTTAACAACATCACCAAACAAACAGAAAAACCAAAGCAGGAGATCGTGGTGGGCAGTTCAATTGCAAGATGGAAGAGTTACTACAAATATTTTGGTCGACCAGCCCCAAGTCATGAAAAAGAGACCAGCCCTCCCCGCTTTGCCCTCTCATCTCTGGATGTCCCAAAAGAAATAATCTGGATTACGTGGGCAGCAGCCTCCTTGGGAAACTCCAGTGTTATCTCTGGAAATTCCAGGCCCTCCTAACCAGAGGATATAATATCAGGATATAAAGAAATTTTGACAGGCCAAAATGATGGTCTAATTCTAACAAAATGAACCTTAACAGAAATAAATGTACAGTCTTTCATTTAGGACCAAAACAAAATAACATAAAATAAAACACCTATTAGGAAGGAGTCAAGGAGACCTTCCCGTTTAAAATTGCACCTGGCTAACATTTCTCAGTGAAGCCTTTATCAACTTCCTCCCTAAAACACTCATGGAAACATCAATAAGGATGAAAATCACAACACTGAAAACTAAGACTGATGGAAAACTTAATGACAGAATCTGGAGGGAATCTCTGCTTTCAAAGAGGTAAGCAGAAATTAAGATAGAAAAAATATTCCCAGGTTTCATCTCATGTCACATGGAAGCTCTGCCTCACTGTGGCAGAGCTTGTTGGTGCTCGCCAACATCTGTGCTCTCCTCTGCTTCACGGACCCAAAGAGTCACTGCATTTTACAGCCTCCCTTATAGTTGGGTATAGCAATATGCCTGAGTTCTGGCCAAAAAATATGAGCACAAGATAGGAGGGTCACCGCCCAAGCACAATACTCCATATTGTCTTTCTCCATTCTCAGACTGAGTGGAGATGGTCCCAAAGACACAGAGGATGGTGGAGACACGGATAGAAGAAGCCCAGGTTCCTCTGTGAATAAGTTGTCCAGAACCTGGACCCTGCTTCACTCCCCAACACCAGTACACACTGTATTGTGATGTGCATGAAAATTATCTTTTACTATGTTAAAACACTGGGATTCTGGAATTGTTTGTTATAGAATATTGTCTTCCTTGATATACTCACAAAACGGAGGTGACCTAGAAAGTTCACAAGATATGATATATCTGTCATTCTCTGGCTACTAATAGACCCTATCAGTGCATGTAAGAAAAGGTTCTAGCTGGAGTCAGCATCAGGAAACACGTTGGCAGCTGTACATACTGCTTATTGTAATTTTCCACTTATTCATGCATTTAACAAATATTTATTATGCACTTACTATGTGCCAAGCTCTGTGTAAGTACTGGGGGCACACAAGTAAGCAAAGTAGACATGGGCCTGCCCTTATATGGCTGACAGTCTGGTGGGATACCAAACATGAAACAAATTATTACTATATGAGTGGTTATCATGAAAGGAGACATTATAGGCCACCATTGGGAAGAGGAGTCTCACCTAGACACCAAGGAGATCTAGTGTTTTCACCTATATAGCACATCAAAGAACCAGGAAATGTGAGCAGGAGAGCCTGTGTTGCTAGGAATTAGACGGAATCACATACATCACTCAGTCCACTGACTTGCTCCAGTGGACAAAAAGGAGGCCAAGATGGTTCACATACTCTGCCTATAGGAAAACATCAGGTCTGGAAGATCTTGCTTTGCTCAAGGTGAGTAAGGGAAACTGTCTGATAAGGAGCTCGAGATACAAGGAAAATATCACCCAAAAGACTAAAAAAGAGGTATGCTGGTGAACACATGCAGAGCTCTGAGGCCAGGCAGGGGGTAGGTAGGGCAGAGAGGAGAGAAGATCACATTTTTTTCAGTTAGAAATATGATAAAACTATAAAAAGCATATTAAATCATTTATAAAAGAAAAGTAATGGTTTATGATTTTATTTAATCTACAATCATATAAGGCAGATTGTTTTAAAGATCTTTTCATCAAGAGAGAAAATTAAGACCAACTCGTTCTCTAGTTTTCACTTAAACACACTAGACCACTAGACCTCACTTCCTTAGTGTATAGTTGAGACCCCTTCCCCCTAAGGTGGCCTATAATGTCTCCTTTCATAACATTCAGTCATACTAGTAATAATTTGTTTCATCTTTGGTATTCCACTAGACTGTCAGCTATACAAGGGCAGGTTTCATGCCTATTTTGCTTACTGCTCTATCTCCAACACTTAGCACAGAGTCTAGCATGTAGTAAGTAAATAATAAATATTTGTTAAATTAATGAATAAATGGAAAATCACAAAAAGCAGTATGTACAGCTACCAAGGAATTTCCTGTTGCTGATTCCAGCTAGACCCTTTTCTTATAATAGGGTCTATTAGGAACCAGAGAGACAGATGTATCATATATTGCAAACTTCTTAGGTCATTGCTATATCCAGGTAATTTGTGTAACCATCATTTTTGTCACTCTGCTTTTGTACCTCTTAAAACGATATACTACTGGAGCCAGAAGAAAAATTCCAGAAATTACCTGACATTTATAATAGATGCAAAAGACAGTGCTTCTGAGTAATATGAACAAAACTCAGGACATGATGAAACTAAAATAACATGGGTAAAAGAAATATATATATATGGAAGAATTTGAAGGAAATAAATGTATACATAGATTAGAAAAGTTAAAGTGTACTTTGGAGTTAGTAAAGAGGAGTACCTTTATTGTGGAAAGTGGAATCATAATTTGACAGTCTAGTAGGATACCAAACAGGAAACAAATTATTCCTATATGATTTAGGGGAAACAAATTATTCTTATAGATATATTATTCCTATATTAATTTATATTAATTTAGAGGCAAAGAATGAAGAGATAAAATTGAGGGAGGGAAAAAGAAGACCATAAGAAGACTGTAGGCATGTTTTAATGAATTGGGAAGGGGGAAAGAGTAAGTAATTGTTAAATTTTAGTCACCCAAAGACAAAATTTGGAATACCAAAGATAATGTTTCACTGTTTACTTAAAACATTCTGTAACATATAAAAAGTACATTTTTAAAATTTAATAGAATTCAATATGGTACCACTGCATTCAAACAAAGGAGATGACAGGAATAAAAGAATAAAAAAGAAGTCCAAATACCAAAAAATAAAAAAGGCGTCATGAGCAACAAATGCATACATGGTGGGCATTTGTTTTTTCTGGGAGCTCAGCATATGTCAGGTCTCTGACTCCCAGAATGGAAGCTGATGAGGGAAGATCATCATTTTCCAGGCACTTGACCCTGGACTTCATTCTTAGCTCAGGCAGTTAGATGCTACAACCTGAGGCTTTGAAAGTTGAAGGAGTGGCACAAAGTATACTTATAGTCAGAGATTATTTGGGCTTGGTTGCTGTGAGATCAAGAGTCCAGCCATAGAGTGGAAGTAAGAAGAAATAGTAGAATTGAGGGGTGGCAGCAGCAAGGGATCAGCTGCAGTGCCCTCCCACATCCTTTTGCATAATTTCTGCTCTGCCTTACCTTCCATAGTTCCTATTTATTCTCAGAACTTGATTTTCTCTTTCTAGATATCCCTCCAGTACTTCCTTTTTCTGCCTGTGTTATATTAGGTTTCTGTTGTGTGCAAACAAGAACCCAACTGCTATAGCATAAAGCATGATAGCAGTAAACACAAATGTGTTCCTTATAACAATAAAAATAGATGGATCAAAAATCCTTTTCGAAAGACAAAAAAATCTCAGGTTGAATTTAAAATGTTAAATGAGTTATTACAAGAGAGATACCTAAGTCAAAATAGCTCAGAAAGATTAAAAGAGTTGGTAAAGATACATCAGGTAAATGCAAATAAAGGAAAGCAAAGGTGGAATGTTACTATCATTAAAGTAGAAGTTAAGAAAAAAGATTAAATAGGATAAAGAGGTTAATTTTACATTTTTATTTATGTTTAATCACACAAATTATTATTATGAGAACAGGTTATTATAAAAATTAAATCAATACAGAAATATTTTTTTAATGTGAAAATTCCTTCTTCTATTCTTTGAATATTACTCCATTCCTAGAAGGTAAACTTCTGTTCAGTCGTTAGTGTGTATATTCTAAAACTTTATGCATGTATATACTCATATACAAATGTATGACTTTGAGGATTTTGTTAAATCATAGCTGTGATCGTGTGGTATGTCATAGCTATGACAGTTGAAGTGCAATTCTGAGAACTGGCAACAGCCTCCAGCCACAGCGTCTTCAGGCCTACTTTAGTGTTTGAGTCAAGGTTATGCTCTCACTGGGCTGCAGCCAGCCAATCACTGAGCACAGAGGGGCTCCTAGGGTCTGGACATTTCTTCCCAGGGCAGGACTCTTCTATGAGTGATCTTTATGCCAAGTCCCCCTGATGCACCAGCTAAACCTTTCTCGGAGCTGCAGTGCAGCCTCTGGCTCTTCCTGCCTAATCTCCCTTACTTCCTCCTCTTCTTTCATGGCATCATGTCTGCAAAATGGTTTGAAAGTTTTCCTGTCTACTCCAGATTTCTCTTCCCTTTATCTTTCATGAGCATCTTTCCAATGAATCTCTTGCACTTCTAACCCCTTTTTGACATCTGAATAATACAATTCATACTAGAAGTAGTCCAACAAAACAGGGACAGAGATGGGGTTTTAAGACAGAATCACTCACTGCTCAGCAAGAAGGAAGGACCCTATTGAGTAGTATGTCAATCAGATAATATTGTGTTCATGATAATGTGCCCACAATCTGGGGCTTAAGGAATACTTAATAAAACCAACAATATATTAGGATCTAAAAGTAAATCAGTATACTTCAAAAAGCAAAACTTCTATAGGACACCATCCTTGGTCACAATATAATGAAATTGAAATTAAGAACACACACACACACGAACACATATAAAAAGCCCCTAACCACTTTGAGGTTAAAAAAAAAAAGAAATATTCTGAAATAACTACTAGATCAATGGTGAAACCAAAACCACAATTATCAATTATGTAGGAAATAAGAATAATATATACCATCAGTAATAAATAGCCTACCAACAAAAACAAAAAAAGCCTGGGATCTGATAGATTCACAGCCAAATTTTACCAGATGTACAAAGAAGAGCTGGTACCATTCCTACTGAAACTATTCCAAAAAAACTGAGAAGGAAGGACTCCTCCTCAACTCATTCTCTGAGGCCAGCATCATCCTGATCCTAAAATCCGGCAGAGACACAACAAAAAAGAAAAATCTTCAGGCCAATATGCTTGATGAACATCGATGCAAAAATCCTCAATAAAATACTTCAAGCTGAATCCAGCAGCACATCAAAAAGCTAACCTACCATGATTAAGATTAAGTTGGCTTCATCCCCAGAATACAAGGTTGGTTCAACATACACAAATCAATAAATGTGATTCATCACATAAACAGAACTAAAGACAAAACCACAGAATTATTTCAACAGATGCAGAAAAGGCTTTCAATAAAATTCAACACTCCTTCACACTAAAAAACTCTCAATAAACTCACAATAATAAGAGCCATCTATGACAAACCCAGAGCCAACATCATACTGAATGGGTAAAAGCTAGAAGCATTCCACTTGAAAACTGGCAGAAGGATGCCCTCTCTTACCACTTCTATTCAACACAGTACTGTAAGTCATAGCCAGAGCAATCAGGCAAGAGAAAGAAATAAAGGACATCTAAACAGTAAGAGAGGAAGTCAAACTATCTCTGTTTGCAGATGACATGATTTTATATCTAGAAAACTCCATAATTTTGGCCCAAAAACTCCTTCAGCTGATAAACAACTTCAGGAAAGTTACAGAATACAAAATCAATGTACAAAAATCACTAGCATTCCTATACATCAAAGCAAGCCAACCCGAGAGCCAAATCAGGAAGGCAATCCTATTCACAACTGCCACAAAAATAAAATGAAATACTCAGGAATACAGCTCACCAGGGAGGTGAAAGATCTCTACAATGAGATCATTGAGAATTCCACAATGAGAATTACAAAACACTGGTCAAAGAAATCAGAGATGACACAAACAAGTGGAAAAACATCCCATGCTCATGGATAGGAAGAACCAATATCATTAAAATGGCCATATTGTCCAAAGCAATTGATAGAGTCAATACTATGCCTATTAAACTATCATGGACATTCTTCACAGAACTAGGAAAAAAATATGTTTTAAAATTCATATGAAACCAAAAAACAGTGTGAATAGCTAAGGCAATCCTAAGCAAAGAGAACAAAGCTGGAGGCATCATGCTACCTGACTTCAAACTATATGATGGGGCTACAGTAACCAAAACAGCATGGTTCTGGTACAAAAACAGGCACTTAGACCAGTGGAAGAGAATACAGAGCCCAGAAATAAGGCCATACAGCTATGACCATCTGATCTTCAACAACTCTGACAAAAATAAGAAATGGGGGAAAGACTCTGTATTCAATAAACGGTGCTGGAATAGCTGGCTAGCCATATGCAGAATATTGAAGCTGGACCCCTTCCTTACACCATATACAAAAATCCACTCAAGATGGAATAAAGACTTAAATGTAAAACCCAATACTAAAAAACCCTGGAAGACAACCTAGGTAATACCATCTTGGAAATAGGAACAGGCAATGATTGTATGACAAAGACACCAAAAGCAATTGCAACTACAACAAAAGTTGACAAGTGGAATCTGATTAAGCTTAAGAGCTTCTGCACAGCAAAAAGAAACCACCAACAGAGTAAAACAGACAACCTACAGAATGGGAGAAAATATTTGCAAACTGCATTTGACAAAGGTCTAATATCCAGCATTTATAAGGAGCATAAACAAGTTTACAAGAGAAAAATAAACAACCCCATTAAAAAGTAGGCGAAATACATGAACACTTTTCAAAAGAAGATGTACATGAGGCCAACAAACATAAAAAAAGCTCAGTATCACTGATCGTTAGAGAAATGCAAATCAAAACCACAATGAGATACCATCTCACACCAGTCAGAATGACTATTATCAAAAAATCAAAAAACAACAGATATTGGCAGGGTTGTAGAGAAAAGGGAACACTTATACACTGTTGGTGGGAGTGTAAGTAAGTTCAACCATTGTGGAGAAGAGTATGAAGATTCATCCAAGAGCTAAAAGCAGAACCACCATTTCATCCAGCAATCCCATTACTAGGTACATACCCAGAGGAATATAAGTCATTCTACCATAAAGGCACATGCACTTGAGTGTTAATTGCAGCACTGTTCACAATAGCAAAGACATGGAATCAGCCTAATGCCTATCAATGACAGATTGGATAGAGAAAATGTGGTGCATGTACACCATGGAATACTATGCGGCTATAAAAAAGAACAAGATCATGTCTTTTGTGGTAACATGGATGGAGCTAGAGGCTATTATCCTCAGCAAATTAACATAGGAACAGAAAACCAAATACCATATGTTCTCACTTATAAGTGGGATCTAAATGATGAGAACTCATGAATACAAAGAAAGGAACAATAGATACTGGGGTCTATTTGAGGATGCAAGGTGGGAGGAGGGAGAAGAGCAGAAAAGGTAACTATTGGGTACTGGGCTTAATACCTGGTTAATGAAATAATTTGTGCAACAACTCCCCATGACATGAGTTTATCTATGTAACAAACATTCACATGTACCCCCAAACCTAAAATAAAAGTTTAAAAAAAAAAAAAAGATAAAGTCAAGAAACAAGCTAAAAAGCAGAAAATCATATACCAAAATTTATGAAATATAGCCAAAGTTTTTCTAAAGGAAAACACATAGAATTAAATGCTTTAATTTTAAAACAAGAAACATCAAAGTTAGCATTCAACTCAAAAAGTTAGAAAAGACGAAAACAAAAGAAATAAGTAAAATGGGAAGAAAAACATTAACAAAGCCAAAAGCATAAAATGATGAAAATTTAAAAGTCAAATTGTTAAATAAATCCAATAGATGATTTGTTGAAAGTATTTATAATTAGACATATCTGTGGCAAATGCAATCAATGAAAAGATAGAGAAAAGACAGGTACATAGAAGAGGTATGAGAGAGTAAATATGACCACAGAGGGGAACTAAATGAGAAAATATTAGAAATAATAGTATGCTAATTGAGTTGAGAATGTAGGTAAAAAGAACCAACTTTTGGAAAATAGAATCTCCAATATTGCTTTGTGAAGCAGAAAACCTGACCAGAGCAATAACTAGGGGAGAAATCATAAGGATTTATCATGAAGATCTTAGACCCAGAGACTTTCATTTCTTTCAAACATCCTAAGAAGGGAAGATGTTCCCACTAGTCAACCGGTTTCAGAGCCTAGAAAATATTTTTAAACTTCCAAATTCATTTTATGAATCCAACATGTCCCAAAACTAAATCATAAACTAGGCCTTCTCCAAACCTCGTCTACTAATATAGTGGTAAAAGTCCTAAACATGAAGCAAACCATATTACATATTTCAAATACACCATAACCAAGTAAAGTTTATTTTAGAAATGCATGGGTAGTTCAGTATGGGGAAATACATTAATATAATTTACAATGCAAACAAATTACTGATAGATCAAAGGAGAAAAATTATGATTAATAGATACCCCAAATCAAATAAAATTCAAGATGTCTTTTTGATTATATATTTTTAAAAACTTCTCAGAGAACTATGACAAGAAAGATAATGCCTTAACAAATGAATTTTTTGTCTCACACTAATAGCGAACATCATACATGATTATAATGTCTTAGACATAGCCCTATTAGTTTTAGAAAAAACATAGGGATGCCTGTTATCACCAGTATTATTCATCACTGTTCTGAAAGCCTCAGCTAATTAAATAAGGCAAGGTGCACAAATAATAATAAAAAGACTAAAATTTTATTATTGCTATTAATATTATTATTATTTTAAGATGGAGTCTTGCTCTGTCGCCCAGGCTGGAATCCAGTGGCGCCATCTCGACTCACTGCATCCTCCACCTCCCAGGTTCAAGTGATTCTCCTGCCTCAGCCTCCCAAGTAGCTGGGACTACAGGAGTGCACCACCATACTCGGCTAATTTTTGTGTTTTTAATAGAGACGGGGTTTCACCATGTTGGCCAGGCCGATCTTCAACTCCTGACCTCAAGTGATCCACCTGCCTTGGCCTCTCAAAGTGCTGGGATTACAGGCACGAGCCACCGTGCCCAGCCAAAAGACTAAAATTTTATTGTGTGCTTACTATAGTCCAGGCACTGCTCCAAGCACCTTTTGGTTTTCACTTAATTCACATAATAACCCTAGGAAGTATCATTATTATGCCCATTTTACAGATAAGGAAATAAGTCACTGAATGGTTAAATAATTTGCCAAGGCAGGTAAAAGTAAATACTGAAAAGCGAAACACAATGATCACAATTTTCAGATGTCATGGTTGCCTTCATGGAAAGTCTAAGAATTAGATGAAACCCACTTAAAAAGTATTACTGATAACAAAACATCCTTTATTTCACCCCCCTCAAGCTTCTCTAGAATGCCACAAGAGCCATCAGGCAAGACAGATGTTTAATTTAGTCCTGGCAAGAGGGTAAGATATCTGTCTTCCCCATTTACTCACCTTAATCCTTAATTGCCACCCATCTTCCCCAAGCAGTCTGTCTCATTTACTTTGCTCCCATTTGTAATCAAGGGCTGAGCCTCAAAGACATCTGGAGTTTAAAAACCCAGTAATGATAAGTAGAAACCAACACAAAACAAAACAAAAAGAAGTCTTTTAGAAATCTCTAGCCATAGATGATGTGTATCTATAAGGCCCCAAAAGCTCCAGTCCCCAGGCTTAATATCAGTGGAGAGGAGGGAGGGTTGGCAGAGGTACATCCCTCTTTAAGACTCAGCCTCAGATTTCAGAATTGACTGTGGCTGCCACTCAGCCAGGCTCTGGGTCACAGCACCAGGCTCTGTAAGTTCTCAGAGAGCCAGGCTCAGGACCCAGGGACCTGCCTGAGAAGGAGGCCTGTGGGGGCAGTGTAGAAAGGGCTCAAGGCAATCTGCAGCATTTCAAGGACCCTGTACATCTGTAGGGGCAGTAGCAGTATGTAAAGAGAAAGAAGAAATAAAGGAATGAGCACAATAACTAAAGCTTGCCCTACCAGGACAAAAATTACTGTTCTAAGGTCATTTGGCCTGGGCCACTATAATGGTTCCCAACTGTTTGAGAAACAGTATGGTGGAGTGAAAGAAACACCATGCCAACATCAAAAGACATGCATTCTTGCCCTCTCCAGGTCACTACTATCTGTATATCGTTTGAGGAACCCCTTTATCTTTCTGAGTCTATGTGCTGTATCAGATGGTTGTGGGAAGCATTACATAAGGCTAGAGTTGAGACTGACCAGAGAATGTGAGAAGCTAATGTCCATGTCTTGACTTTAATACACTAACTTTAATTTTCCAGCCTTTCTTGAAGATAGGAGGCTGAGGCCCAGCAGTGGTCTGAGGTCTTGCACATTGTGTTTGTGAATCTTCATTGTAGGATTTTCCCTGCCTGCTTTGTGGAGGACATCACCTAACCCACAGACTCCTGGGTAAAAGAAATATTCCTCTGCTTACAATACAGTGGGCCTAGAAGAAATGCATAATAAAACCTATAACATGGAAATAGCCATTCCTTTTCAGACTATTTCCCAAGATAGTCATGAGTATTAAAAAAAAAAAAAGATATGAAAGTGCTTTGTAAACAGCAAAGTGTATACAAAGGTGACGGGCTTATTGTCATTGTGCTGATTTATCTCAAAATCACCTCTCATTTCTCCCTTCCGAGTTATCAGCAAAATGCCTTTCTCAGATTGACCTTGTTAGGGTATGGGAGACATCACATGTAGAGCACAGGTAAACTGCGTGGCCAATACATATGAGACATATTTGTCAGCATTCCCTAGAGGAACACAACTAATCAGAAATACATAAATATAAACAAATATACTTATATATTTATAAAGGGAAGTTTATTGAGTAGTAACTTACACAATCACAAGGTCCCACAATAGGCTGTCTACAAGCTTGAGGAGCAAGGAGAGCCAATCTGAGTCACAAAATTGAAGAACTTGGAGTCCTATGTTTGAGGACAGGAATCATGCAGCACAGGAGAAAGATGTAAGCTAGGAAGCTAGGTCAGTCTGGCCTTTTTGTGTTTTTCTGCCTGCTTTATATTCACTGGGAGGTGATTATATTGTGACCACCAAATTAAGGGTGGGTCTGCCGTACCCAGCCCACTGACTAGGGAAGTGTTAATCTCCTTTGGCAATACTTTTACAGACACACCCAGGACCAATACTTTGCATCCTTCAATCCAATCACCTGAACACTCATTATTAACCATTACAAGTCCACCCCTCGTCAATTTGAACCCATATGCATCCCCTGAGATCATACATAACCTTCAAATAAAGACAATAATAAGGTTATAATTTAAGCCTAACATAATACAACTATCCTTCGTACAACTGGAAACACACCAATCCCCAATCCAAACACTATTACATAAAGTTAACAATACTTAAGTGCTGATATGAAGTCAATAAATCTTATGTCACGTGATAAAGAAGAAAGGAAATAAAATGAAGATATTTTCTTAGCATAAGTGTCTGTATGCACAAACATGTTTTTAACAAAAGAGGGAAGAAATACTCATAACAATTACTATCCTCGTTTCTACAGTTGGTCACATGGTCATAGCTGGTGTTGGTGACTACCTTCTTTTAACCTATTCTGTATTCCCTTTACCTTCAGCAAGCACCTCAGCAGGTCATGTTTTTTTTCCTAGTGGAGTGACCCAAACCTTCATTCCTGAGGGGTCTGGGGCATTTGTAGTCCTGCCTGGATTGGGCTGTTGTAGTTTCCCATTGACCTTAATCACAAGACATGGTAATACTAAGAGATGCCGTAATGGATCTGCTGTATTCCATTCACACTCTTTCTTTCCTCCGTTGTGGAGTAGTAGACTGATTTCATCTTGATAGTCCAGGTCAATCACACCAGCCAACACTGTAACTCCCTTTTAGCCTGTTGACTTAAAGGTGGGCGGAGCACAAAGTGTTCAGGTGGCAATCTTAACTTGCAGTTTAATGGAATTGTTGTTGTGTCTCCTGGCGACAACATTCCTCCCTCTGGAACTAAGACCTCTAGGCCAGCAGAACATAATGTAGCAAGAACAGGAAGCAAAAATTGTGCCAGTGGATCACTAGGGGTGATGGTGAGTGGTGCCACTTCCACTTCCACCCCTTGATTCCTGGACCTGTGCATCCTGGCTATGGGAGAAAGAGTACCATATATTTGATGTTGATTCAGAGCATACACGGTTTTCTGGAGAACTTTGCCCCAGCCCTCCAAAATATTGTCACCTAGTTGGCATTGTAATTGTGACTTCAAAAGGCCATTCCACCATTCTGTCAATCCAACTGCTTCAGGATGATGGGAAACATGGTAAGACCAGTGAATTCCATGAGCATGAGCCCACTGCAACACTTCTTTAGCCATAAAGTGAGTGCCTTGGTCAGAGGCAATGCTGTGTGGAATACCATGATGGTGGATAAGGCATTCCATGAGTCCACAGATGGTAGTCTTGGTGGAAGCATTGCATGCAGGATAGGCAAACCCATATCTGGAGTAAGTGTCTATTCCAGTGAGGATAAACCTCTGCCCTTTCCATGATGGAAGAGGTCCAATATAATCAACCTGCCACCAAGTAGCTGGTTGTTCACCCCGAGGAATGGTGCCATATCAAGGGCTCAGTGTTGGTCTCTGCTGCTGGCAAATTGGGCACTCAGCAGTGGCCATAGCCAGGTCAGCTTTGGTGAGTGGAAATCCATGTTGCCAAGCCCATGTGTAACCTCTATCCCTGCCACCATGGCCACTTTGTCCATGGGCCCGTTGGGCAATGACATGGTGGCCGGGGAAAAAGGCTGAATGGTGTCCACAGAATGAGTCATCCTGTCCATCTGATTATTAAAATCTTCCTCTGCTGAGGTCACCCATTGGTGAGCACTCACATGGGATACAAATATCTTCAGTTTTCGACTACTCAGGTCCATCCACATACCTTTTCCCCAAATTTCTTTGTCACCAATTTTCCAATCATGCTTCTTCCAAGTCCCTGACCATCTAGCCAAATGATTGGTTACAGCCTGTGAATCAGTATATAATCGCACATCGGGCCATTTCTCCTTCCATGCAAAGTGCCCAACTAGGGGTACTGCTTGGAGTTCTGCCCACTTGGAAGATTTCCCTTCACCACTGTCCTTAAGGGAAAGGAGCTATAGTGCTGCAGTTGTCCACTTTCTGGTGGTGCCTGCATATCGTGCAGGGCCATCTGTGAACCAGGCCATAGTCTTCTCTTCCACTGTCAACTGCTCATAAGGAATTCACCATGGGGCCATTGATGCAGGCTGAGGAAGACAAGGCAGGGTGGCAGGAGTGGAGATCAGGGCATTTGAGCCACTTCCTCAAGTAACTTACTTGTGCCTTCAGGACCTGCTTGAGCCTGATCACATATATACCACTTCCATTTTGATGACGGAATGTTACTGTGCATGGCTCACTTTATGGCTAGATGGGTCAGAAAGCACCCACTTCATGATAGGCAACTCAGGTCGCATGTGACTTGATGACCCCTAGTCAAACGTTCAGTTTCCACCAAAGTCCAGTAACAACCCAAGAGCTGTCTCTCAAACGGAGAGTAGTCATCTGCAGAAGATGGCAGTGCCTTGCTCCAAAATCCTAGAGGCCTCTGCTGTGATTCATCTAGAGGGGCATGTCAAAGGCTCCAAACAGCATCCCTATCTGCCACTGACATCTCAAGCACCATTGGATCTGCTAGGTCATATGGCCCAAGTGGCAGAGCAACTTTCACAGCAGCCTGGAACTGTTGCAGAGCCTTCTCCTATTCTGGATCCCACTTAAAACTGGCAGCCTTTCAGGTCACTCAATAAATGGACCAGAGTAGCACACCCAAATGAGGAATGTGTTGCCTCCAAAACCCAAATAGGCCCACTAAGTGTTGTGCCTCCTTCTTGGTTGTAGGAGAGGCCAAATGCAGCAACTTATCCTTCACCTTATAAGAAATATCTCCACAGGCCCACATCACTGGACTCTTAGAAATTTTACTGAGGTAGAAGGTCCCTGAATTTTAGTCCGATTTATTTCCCATCCTCCGGCACACAAATGTCTCACTAGTAAGTCCCACGTGTTTACTATTTCTTACTTACTGGGTCCAATCAGCATAATGTTATCAATGTAATGGACCAGTGTGATATCCTGCAGAAGCAGAAAGTAATCAAGGTCTCTCTGAATAAGATTATGACACAAAGCTGGAGAGTTTATATACCCCTGAGGTAAGACAGTAAAAGTATATTGCTGGCCTTGCCAGCTGAAGGCAAATTGCTTCTGGTGGGCCTTATGGACGAGAATGGAGAAAGAGGCATTTGCGAAGTCAATGGCTGCATACCAGGTACCAGGAGATGAGTTAATTTGCTCAAGCAATGAAACCACATCTAGTACAGCAGCTGCAACTGGAGTTACCACTTGGTTAAGCTTACAATAATCCACTATTATTCTCCAAGATCCATTTGTCTTCTGTACAGGCCAAATGAGAGAGTTGAACAGGAATGTGGTGGGAATTAACACCTGTGCATCTTTCAAGTCCTTGATGGTGGCACTAATTTCCTCAATCCCTCCAGGGATGTGATATTGTTTTTGATTTACTATTTTTCTAGGTAGAGGCAGCTCTAAAGACTTCCATTTGGTCTTCCCCACCATAACAGACCTCATCTTACCAGTCAGTGAGCCAATGTGGGGGTTCTGCCAGCTGCTGAGTATGTCTATGTCAATTATGCATTCTGGCAATGGGGAAATGACCATAGAATGAGTACAGGGACCCACTGGACCCACTATAAGTTGGACCCAATATAAAACTCCATTAATACCTGATCCCCAAAAGTCCCTATTTTAACTGGAGGACCACAATGATGTTTGGGTCCCCTGGAATCAACATCAGCTCAGAACATGTCCAGTAGTCCCTGAAATGTCTGATCATTTCCCTTTCCCCAATGCACAGTTACCCTGGTAAAAGGCCAGAGGTCTCTTTGGGAAGGATGGGAGGAAGATTCACTGCATAAATTGTCATAATGTAGTGGGGTCCTTCCTCAGGGGGACTCAGCCTCTTCGTCATTCAAGGGGTTTTGGGTCTGTAAACTGGCTCAAGTCTGGAAACTGATTGAGAGGGTGTGATTCTATGTTTTTATAATTCAAATTAGGCTTTTGTCCATTCTACCTAGAAGTTTTCTGTTTGTATAATTTAAGTAGGAATGCAGTAGGCTTCCTATCAATTTCACTTCTAAGAACATCGTGATTAATTAGCCAATGCCACAGCTATACACAGGTCAGATTATTCTAATTGCTGCTTTGCCTCTGCTGTCCATTACGGTAGCTATACCAACCTTTCCTTTGACCCCAAGTGGTTGAGTGCCACCACTTGGCCCCTGCCACCTCGGGATTCAATTATTCCCATTGTATTTCAATTTTGTAGTTGAGTGACTGCTGTTTCCACTGTTAGATCTGACATACAGAGAAGAGCAATAACAGGGCTCTTCAAAGATGCAGATGCTGTCCTCACAAATCTATTTCGCAAGGCATTGATCAAGGGTATATCTCATTCCCAGCTGGGATGAGTAGGTCTAAAGTGACTAATCCACTCCACCATCCCAATCTCCCTAAACCTTTGGGTCCCTTCTTTTCTATTAAGCCAAGGAAGATCGGGCATTTCCAGCTCACTCACAGTGGGCCATCTTTTAATCCATATTTCAGCTAACCAAGCAAATAAACTGTTAGAACCTTTATGAACCCCCTGAGCTGCAACATTAAATGCAGAGTCCCTACTTAGTGGACCCAAATCAATAAATGCAGCCTGATCCAACTCTGTGTTCCCTCCACCATTATCCCACACCCTTAATATCCATTTGCATGCCTGTTGTCAGATTTCTGTTTATATAAATTAAAGAACTCAAGGACATTCTTTTCGATGTGGTGCACCTCCTCATGGGTCACACTCTCAATCTCACCTCTAGGGGCCCGCTGGGACTTTAGTCTAGTTATAGGTCTAGAAGAAAATAGGGGTGTTGGGGTAGGCTCATGAGGAGAATCAACATTATTTTGCCTGGCAGCTGCCTCAGGGGAGGCCATCATTGTTGCCACAGGCAGTGCAGGGTTTATCTCCTCATACAAAGGTGGAAAGGCTGATGGCAGCATGGGTCATGGGGGAGATGTTGCCACTACTGGGGATGGGGAAGCTGTTCCTTCTGGCAAGAAAGGTTCATCAGAGTTTACAAACTCAGTGTCTCCAGCTTCAGCAGGGTCCTCCCACACATCCCCATACCAAGTTTCAGGGTCCCATTCTTTTCCAATCAGTGCTCTCACTTTAACTGTAGACACCTGCTGAGGCTGTGCAAGCACCTTTCATTGCAGGTCAGCCACTCACATGATAAGAGCTTGTTTCTGTTTTTCCACAATTTCAGCTCTTTCTCCACAAGAGGTAAGACTCTCACTAAGGGCAATCTTGCAGATTTGAGACTCAGTATGTGCTTCTGAAGCCAGGAGACAGAATCCCTGAGAGCTCATCATTTTCTTTCATCACTTTGTCCACTGAACTTAAGAATAACCAACCAGCTTCATTATGTTCCTTGGTTCTACACATATAGTCAAAGGTATTAGGTATAGAGTCACTAAACTCCTTGCCTCTCATAAGCAGTGAATCAGGAGTGTCAAATGCATTTATTTTGCAAAACTCTCTAAACAGTTCATGCTAAGGACTCTCAGTGTTCTCCATACTATTAGAAGTACAGTCCTTAGCATTTTTGGGTCTAATCATATTAAGTAGCCAACTCCAGAAACCCCAAAACCAACGAAAGAACTCCATCCTTAATATCTGTTCCTCTAGAACCACTCCTGGTACCAAAATCAGTTTATGGGTCCCCTAGAGGGACAGAAGAAATAGGATATATGAGGAGTTTAGTAAGTATTAACTTACATGATCACAAGTTCCCACAATAGGCCATCTGCAAGCTTGATGAGTAAGGAGAGCCAGTATGAGTCTCAAAACTGAAGAGCTTGGAGTCTGATGTTTGAGGGCAGGAAGTATCCAGCATGGGAGAAAGATGTAGGCTGGGAGGCTAGGTCAGTCTGGCCTTTTCACGTTTTTCTGCCTGCTTTACATTTGCTGACAGCTGATTATATTGTGCCCACCAAATTAAGGGTGGGTCTGCCTTTCCCAGCCCACTGACTCAAGTGTTAATCTCCTTTGGCAGCACCTTCACAGACACATCCAGGATCAATACTTTGCATTCTTCAATCCAATCAAGTTGACACTCAGTATTAACCATCACACTAGGGAAGACCACAAATCAGGTTCCAGGGGTTCAGAACCCCACTACTCCCTGCCCTTCCACATTCCCTTTTTATTCCTCCAATAACCTAAAATCATTGGCAGGATGATCAGTTCTGATCTTGGAAACTGTTTTTTTACTCTTCCACTTTCCCTTCCCCCTCCTTAACATCTTTCTATCTCCACACATGTTCCCAATTTAGGAGGTGCTACATATTTCGTGTTTGGATTATGCATAGCCTGTTCTACTCATGGGAAGGATGACAGGAGTCCTTAAAAAGAAATCGGGGTCAAAAACTCCCTGGGGAGTGTTTTCTCATCTCAAGCCATGACTGCACCTTCCACCTTCTATCTTTTCCCAACCCTTCCAAAACGACAATGAGTGTACTTCATACCCGCTCTGTAATTCAAAGACTCTAGGCCCATGACAGGCTGTCGGCCACACTTATCAGAGAAACTGATGCAGGGAAAGCAAAAAAGAGTGAATAGGAGACAAAAGGAATAATCCCAATCAAGATGGAAGATTCTTGGCTGGACACAGTGGCTCACGCCTGTAATCCCAGCACCTTGGGAGGCCAAGGTGCGTGGATCTCAGGGTCAGGAGATCGAGAGCACCCTGGCTAACATGGTGAAACCCTGTCTCTACTAAAAATACAATAAAATTAGCCAGGCGTGGTGGCGGGTGCCTGTAGTCCCAGCTACTCGGAAGGCTGAGGCAGGAGAATGGCTGAACCCAGGAGGCGGAGCTTACAGTGAGCCCGAGATCTCGCCACTGCACTGCAGCCTGGGGGACAGAGCCAGACTCCGTCTCAAAAAAAAAAAAGAAGAGGAAGATTCTTTGGAGTGGAGAGCAAGGAAAATTCCAGCCCTGTGTCTTTGGTGAGCAGGCACATTGGGATTGGAGTTGGTGTAGGGGTGCTAAAGGATAGTCTAGGAGGCCCCATAGAGCAATAATGCCAGCCCCAGAAGTGGTTGCACTTCACAGGAGGCTGGCTGGATTCAGAGCTCTCCAAGGTCCTAGCCAGGAAGTCCCAGAAATTTCCAAATTTTTAGTGGCAAAAATAAAGGTGGTCAGGAGAGGCTGCGCTGAAATGAAGGACACACTCTGCTAGCCAGCCAGGAAGATGGAAGCCAGGTTGAAGGCTGAAAACAAGTATGCCCCCTCACTCTAGCTGCCTCCCCTTACATTACCAGCACAACTTGTAAGTCACAAGAAGTGTCTCCTGCTGCGAGAAATTCAGCAGGTATTTTGTGGAGACTAACACTTGAATTATAATATGAAGGTGACTCACCTCCTGGGAGACCAGAGGACTGGGCAGTCATTGAGGTCTGCAGGTGTGGGGTGTGGAGACTAGAGGGGAAACTAGCCTCAAGCAATCTGTCTTCATCCTATAGCCAGTCCCCGGGGTGCTTTTGCTAGCCTGAAGGTACAGGGTAATGTCCCATATAATTCTCTTGATTTTGAATGATCGACATAGGCTCTGTTTTGTGCTCTTTTCACCTCATTCTCTCTGCTGACTCTATTTCTGCCAGGCACCTTCCAAATAGGGCTGAACATATGAACTCTCTTGGTCTGGAGTCCCTGGGCTCCAAACTCAGTGTAGCCTCCTGATCTTTGCTAGCACTGTAACCATGGGACGCACAGAACTAAAACTGCTTCCAGTGACACTAGAAGCAGCCTTAGGCTATAATCAAACATTCCACCATGGCAAAGAACCTGAGGTCAAAGCCTGCCTTGAAGATGTTAAGAGCCACCTCATAAGCATCCTGTCTGTGTGAGAGACTTCTGGCATCCTTGTTCCAGAGAGGACCAGTTTATTGATGCCAGTCATCCTTCAGAGGACTGCAATGCAGTCGACATTCAACAGGTGTGAGGCTCTTTGGGAGCTTGTCTTTTCCGTGAACCTGTTGAGGGGTGGGCATAACCTTTGACTTCTGCTCTCAAAGGCTATACACCAGGGTTCTCTTCTCCCTTCCCCAGTGTACCCTTCCCTTTCCCATCAGGCTCCCAATATGCTCTGTAACCTTTAAGCCTGCTGTTTGGCTAGTTCCTCAGGACTACCTAGATGGTCTCTCAAGTTGAATTGACTCTACACGTGCTGAAGAAACCAGTTACCTGTGCTCTGTGATTTCACATTCACCAAAAGATCTACTTCTTGGCAGCACTTCCTGTAATAGGAAGAGTACCGACCAGAGTGTCTGAAATCTTACCAGTAAAAACGAATTCCAATGGGGTAAAGCAAAATGCCTCCAGAATCCTCCATTAGGGTGAAAATGCCCTCACCAGAGAAAAATGCAGTGACCTGTAGCCCAATGTAAATACACTTCCTCTCTCCAAAATAGTGCCTGGGCATTCCCAAGTGAGCCAGGGCCATTAATACACACAGTTCTGAATGTTAAAGGATCAGGTTGTGGATGGCAGTACTGCCTACTGATGGAAATTATGGGCTAGGAGTGAAAATTAGACTCTAATCCCAGCCAAGAGAACTTGGGCAATTCATTCAACCTCTCTAGAACTCAGCTTTCACCCCAAAATTATCTCTATTCTACCTCTCAGGGAAATCATTAGAACTTAGTAGAACTGCTCTGAGAATACTCTCTCTCTCTCTCTCATTCTCCAACAATCATTTATTTCACAATTCTCATGTACCAGGTCCTAAATGAGTAAGAGGAAATTCTCAGATGACTGAAACTTGGTCCTTCTGTGCAAGATGCTTCAAATTTAGTAGGGTAGATGATTACCATCAATATACTAAGTGCAGATACTGGACTATGCACAGGAGTCTACGGAGCCCAGAGAGTCATCTAACCCTCTGGATGTGGGCAAAGCAGATGACCCCTGAATTGGAAGACTAATATAATAAACTAGGGAAGGGGGTTAGAAGAGGGTAAAAATAGCCCATACAGAAAGAATGACTTTGGCAAAAGTATGGCAATGGAATATTAAGATATATGGGTAAATATGACCAACTAGGAATTACTAGAGCTTAAATTATGAAAAATGGAATGTCAGGATATAAGGCTGAGGAATATGCAGGAGCTAAACCATGGAGGACCTTTTGTATTAAATTAATGAAATTGGAGTTCATGTATCAAGCAACCCACCACAGAAGGGTTTTAAGCAGGTGAGTGAGAGTCAGTTTAATTACAGATCCCTTTGGGAGCAGTGTGACAGGTGGATCATAAAAAGATAGGGTAGAAAGTGCTCTGCAAGGTAATGGCAATGGAGGCATGGCCAGTCCCTTTGACTCATTGGTTAAATAGGATGCTGACTGAGAGCTGCTGTTGCTTGGAAGTTATGGCTGCCTGGCCCCACACAAGGCTGGGCCCTAGGGAGGGACTTCTGGCAACATCTACAGAGTGTTTTCCAGTAGCTTTTTTTTTTAATGCCTTGATATCCTAGGCTCAAAGGAACATCTTAAAGGGAAGTCTTTAGTAGAATGCCAGAGGTCTATCTCCTGTACCATCCTGGTCAACATATCTGTTGATAATTGAATGAGATATCACACCTTTAGGGACACAAAGCTAAACACAATAGCTAATGTATTGTATGGTAGAATAAAGACTAAAAATATTCTGATGGGCTGTAACAACAAAACCAATAGATCAATTTAACCAGATAAATGTTAAACCCTGCTTTTAGATTTCTTCAAAATCCATTGCCTAATTACAAGATTTGGGATACATGGCTTGATGGTGAAATATTTATTCCTTCAGCAAATGCTTACTGAGAACCTACTATATGCCGACCTCACCATTCCCTGTGCTTACGTCTATCACTATACACCATACATTTTATTAGAACTAGGTCTGCTTCCCTTCTTACAAGCTTTTCTAGGTGAGAAAATAAGCCTCACTTTTATATCTCAGGAGCCTAGGGTCATGCACAGGGAAAGACAAAGACTTCATGAATGCCTACAGGTGCCAATACTTTCCATCCAAAACCTATTTAATTCTTTTTTTTTTTAATTTTACTTTAAGTTCTGGGATACGTGTGCAGAATGTGCAGGTTTGTTATCACATGTGCCATGGTGATTTGCTGCACCTATCAGCCCATCATCAGGTTTTAAGCCCCGCACGCATTAAGTATTTTTCCTAATGCTCTCCCTCCTCTTGCCTCCCACCCCTTGACAGGCCCCAGTGTGTGATGTTCCCCTCCCTTTGTCCATGTGTTCTCATTGTTAAACTCCCACTTATGAGTGAGAAACTGCAGTGTTTGGTTTTCTGTTCCTGTATTAGTTTGCTGACAATGATGGCTTCCAGCTTCATCCATGTCCCTGCAAAGGACATGAACTCATTCGGTTTTATGGCTGCATAATATTCCATGGTGTATATGTGCCAAATTTTCTTTATCCAGTCTGATGGGCATTTGGGTTTATAACAGCCCTATTAGATTCATTTCATAGATGACAATGTCAAGTCTTAGAGGTATTAACTAAATTGCATATGGTTTTGTTGCTAGTAGATTTCTAAGCTGACATTTGAACCCAGATCTATCTTTCCACTGCACCACACTGACTCCAATCCACATTTGCACATAATCCCAATAATGTGCATGGGTATTGAGTTGTAGCCAGAGCTGTACAAAACGGAGCCTCTCCTCAGGTTCTGGAAGTTTAATAGGTTTATTTTACCCAGCAAATGAGAGGTAAGGTGGAGGAAAAGGCACCAACTCCATAAGTGCCTCCAGTTAGATGTAGCTACTCAGAGGAAATGGTAGCTGAGTCTGCTCTGATAGGATTATGAAATCCAGAACAAGAACTGTGATGGCCCAGCTGTGCTCTGTGTTGCTCAGACTATACCTGGACTTCTGGTCCAGTTCCAGCCAAGACACTTTGGAGGAAACAACTGCCAACTAGAAATTATTCAGAAGAGGATAGTCAGCATGGTAGGGGTCTAGAAAGCATGTCATATGGAGAATGACTGGGGGAAAGGTAATATTTTGCTTGGAGAAAAGAAAGCTTAATAAGGCAAATGATAATTGTCTTCAAATAGTTGAGGATGCAATTGCATAGGTTTTCTGTTATGTAGGTAGACAATTACTGGTGTTTATGTATTGTGATTTCTGAATGTTGGAGGAGTTGTGGAGAAGAGAACTAACATTGACTTCAAGAGAACTTCAAGGTCATTTATAATCTAGTCCCTATTTACAGATACTTTGTATACATTTAATCTAATTCTCATAATTGCCCTGCTGAGTCTTCTACTTTATAGATGAGGGAGACTCTAAGAACTTTGCCTAACATCACAACTTGTAAATAGCGGAGCCAAGACTTGCGCTGAAGTTTGTTTGTTGCTGCTCTTATACAGCATGCCTTTGTCTTTCTCTATACTTCCTCATGATTATGTTTGGCCAGAGAGGACACCTGCAATGAACGGTCATCTTAAAGAGCATATCCCTACATGAAGAAGAGGGCTCACAAATTCAGGAAGAATTCCTCTACTCACGTGTCAACTTCCACAGTCTTGCCAACCAACTAGAGTCCTCAGTACAGAATCCAGAACTGGGTCAAAAACTCTCATGCTCTTTAGTGAAGGTGGCATAAAACTTGGGTCCAACTCCTCAAGGAGACCTTCAAGGTCCTTTATAATCTAGTGCCCGTTTACCTCCACATTCTCACCTCTCAGTGTCTCCTGCCTTCATGATTTTCCCTCCACACTCTCCATCAGGCCACTTGCTTGTTTTCCCATCCAGGCTTTGGTACACACTCTTCCCTCGGCCTAAAATACATTTACTACATCCCCTTCATCTGCTCTTCACCTGCTTGACACCCATTCAGTCTTCAGATTGGAATTTGAGCATCATTACCTCTGGGTGACTCCCCCATCCTTGACTGATTCCAGTGTCTTGACTGCACTGACTCTGTGTCTATCTACATCCTAGCAATTTTTTCACTGTTGGAGCTATTCTGTAGCCACTTGAAGTCAGGGACAGTGTCATGCTCTTTTTATCCAACCATGTAATAAGCACAGCACAGTATGCCTATTACATAGTGTTGTTGAATGAATGAATCAATGAATGAATATGGGCTTAGGAGTCAGTCAAATCTGGGTTTGAAGACAGGCTCTACCACTCACAGATTAGGTTAAAACCTTAGGCAGTGTACTCAGTTTCAGAATTTCAGTGCCTTTCTCTGTTAATTGGGAATAATAACACCTATATCATAGAAGTTATTATGAGAATTCAACATATCAGTAAAGAAACTGGCCAATATAACATACATACAGTTAAGAATGACGAGACCAATACAGTATAATATTAGAGTCCAACCTGACGACGAGACCAATACAGTATAATATTAGAGTCCAACCTGATTCACTCACTAAAAAGTTGTCTTATTCTGGAAGGCATTTTTTCAATACCAAGGATTACAAGAATATATTAACTAAAGCATTGGATTCTTTGTCTCTGTATGGACAGAGTCCAAAGTGGAGACTGCTACTTAGTGTCCTGTCTATGCTCTCATGTCCAGCATGTGTTGAGAAAGTGGATGGAACGGGCCACCTGCCTTGGGATGCCACAAACCAGTCATGCAAAATTTCCATAGGTTCCCTGAAGACCTCACTCTCACCTGGATAGCCTGCCCTTACTTTTCCAGTAGCTAACTCCCAGGAGATTAACTCAGGCATTACTCCCACCTTATAATACTCAGCAGGGGCCACCTCCATGTTTAGGTAACTCCTTAAGATACCTCTCTGAACATCCATCCCACTGCCCTGCTTCTCTCTGTCACTAAGCTGTGAACAACAGGAGTAGAGGGGATAACTCCAGCTCAACTGTGCAGGTCCACCTCCATCCCAGTGCCTAGTCCTAGAAGGTACCACAGACTTCAGTGGAATTGTCTGAACAGCACCCAGCAGGTCTTCTCCTGGAAGCATGACGCAGTAGGTGCTCGTGCCACTGGGTTGGTCCAGAATATGGGCACCTGATCCAAGTAAGCCCAGGTCCTCTTGCCAAGACTGAGAGCACTTCAGAGTCATTTTGTCCTGGTGGCTTGCATCTTAAAGATGTAAAGCTTGGAGCTCGAGACCATGTTTCTGAAGTGTGAAGAAAGCCAGTCAGGGATAGCAGAAAGTATAGGAGGTATGAAGAGTCCTGGTAGCACACAGGGGTCATGGTCCAAAGTGCTCCTGAAGCTCAGCCATGGTCTTGGGCTCCTGGCAGCTTGGGCTTTAAGCATGTTAATGACCAAATGAATGAATGCCTTCAAAGAATGTTCACATTGAACTTACATGCACAAGAGCAGTGGGTCAATTCAGTTAACCGAAACAGTCAGAACTAACTCCTAGATGGGAGCTGGTGTTAAAACAAAAAAACAAAAAACAAAACAGTAGCTTTCTTGTCCCTCAGGGAGTTAACACTGCCTCTCATTTCACCTCATCTCTAGGGGATCCCTATGGAGAGAGAGCTTTGGTTGCCCAGAGCACGCTTTACAGGCTCCATCCTTTCTCTGACTTACTCCCCATTCCCTCATAGTGCTCCTCGGATCACCTCCCAATATGCTCTTTGCATACTCTTCCTCCCTATAAAATTTTCCAAGAAGAATACATTAAGAAAGGATGCTGAGAAGAGGCTCCAAATAAAACACTAATCAATTTTTCCTAATCTCCTTCCCAAACCACCGTAGAGACAGCCACTCATATCTGGATGTCTGGTGACTTTAAGAATCTCTAAATACGTAAATACATTTTGTTAAGTCATTAAGCTTGTAAGAAATAAGAAATTAATTAGCATTAGCATGTTGAATCGCTTAGGTGACAGTAGCTTATATGGCTAATTGACATTTAATAAGTCTTGCCATCTAATTTACTATGAATTACATTAAATGTTAATTAATTGCTTAGTTATTCTTTACACAATTATTATATGCTAATATGAATTTAATAGCTTATTATTTGGATGATTGTCCTAATGACAAACAAGTTACCTGTTAACTCTGGTTTGAACGTATTCAAAACATTTCTAAAATCACTCTCTTAAATATAATCAATTAATAGATTAATTAATATAATTTGAAACCATTGAAAAAATTGCCATCAGTTTACTGAGCCACAATCCTCTAAATTGGCAGAGTTTTCAAGACTTGATCTGCTATCAGCAACCATAACATAGAATATCATTACCTATTACATTAAGCCATTTCCTGGTGCTGATAAACTAGCACACTTTATAGTCTGTTATTTTTGGCCCATGTTTAAATCTCAGAAGTTTCATTAACAGAGTAATGTGGCTGACACAAAAGCAGATGTGATTTTGGCTGCATTAGTAGAAGCATAATATCTAAAACAAAGGAGGTGATAGTCCTGTTCTTTCCTGTGCTGGTCTGACTGTATTTGGTCAATTCTGGGAATGACATATTTAAAGTGACATAAATTATGCCACGTGAAGAATTCATAAATAAATTGAAGATGTTTAGCCAGATTTAAGACAAAATTCCTGGGAAGACACAATCTCTCTCTTCAAATATATGATGAAGTGAAGGGGTGGCCTACCCCTCCACACCTGTGGGCATTTCTCATTAGGTGGAAGGAGAGGCTTGGAAAGAAATGAGACACAGAGACAAAGTATAGAGAAAGAAAAAGAGGGCCCAGGGGACCGGCGCTCAGCATACAGTGGACCCACTCCGGCACCAGTCTCTGAGTTCCCTTAGTATTTATTGATAATTATCTTTACCATTCTGAAGATAAGGGAGTGGCAGGACAATAGGATCATTGTAGGGAGAAAATTAGCAGTAAGACATATGGATAAAGATCTCTGTGACATGAATAAGTTCAAAGGGAAATGCTGTGCCTTGATATGCATATGCAAACATCTCCATAAACCTTTTAGCAGCATTGTTTCAGCAAGTCCCACCTTTTGCCCTAAGTCGGTTTTCTCCTTTCTCAGTAAACAAAGCATACAATCGGGTCTCACACCCGAGATGTTCCATTGCCCAGGGACGGGCAGGAGACAGATGCTTTTCTCCATCTTAACTGCCAACATCCGCCAAAAGGCCTTCTTTCCTCTTGTACTAGTCTTCCTCAGCACAGACCCTTCACGGGTGTCGGGCTGGGGGTCGATCGGGTCCTTCTCTTCCCATGAGGCCCTATTTCAGACTATCACATGGGGAGAAACCTTTGACAATACCTAGCTTTCCTAGGCAGAGGTCCCTGCGACCTTTGGCCGTGTATGTGTCCCTGGGTACTTGAGATTAAGAGAATGGTGATGACTTTTAACCAGCAAGTTGCCTTCAGGCACTTGTTTAACAAAGCACATCCTGCACAGCCCAAAATCCATTAAGCCTTAAGTCACCACAGCACATGTCTCTTGCAAGGACAAGGTTGGGGCTAGGGTCACAGATTAACAGCATCTCAAATACAGAACAAAATGGAATCTCTTATGTCTACTTCTTTCTATATAGACACAGTAACAGGCTAATCTCTCTTTCTTTTCCCCACAATGAAGTTTGTGGAAGATAAATTAGTTGTTATCTTTTTAAACTTACTGACTCCATTGAGAATATTAGAATCATAAGTTCGAAGTTAGAGGAACAGATTTCGGGCTCAGTCGGAGCTGTCTGAGGAGGGAATGAGCTGCCTCTGGAATGATGAGCTCCCTGTCACTGGACGAGTTCAAGCCTAGTCTGCAATCACTTGTGCACAAGAGATTGGAGCTTGGGTGGGTGGCTACAGGTGACCTTTCCAATGTCTTTTAAGGCAGACATTCCACAATTCTCGTGATAAATTGTTTCCCCAATACAACTCATTGGCCTGAACATAGCCTGGAGCCACAGAGACCACATTATGGGCTCACTTTCAACTTTAGAAAGAACCTCACAAGTATGCATAAGCACTTGGAATTCAGTTCCGATTGGTCACCTGGCAATGAACATTGCCTCTCCATTGTGGTGGAAAAGACTGACTTGGGAGGATCATCTGAGGCATTGGTTTCCCCTGGGTCTCCTGCTCTGTGGCTTCCCTTCAGGTGTCCTCCAGCAGCCCACGGTTTAAGGCAAAGCTTCGAAAGGATCAGCTGAGCCACTGGAGCCATTTATCTTTGACAGGACAGGACGGGAGAAAGGGCAGGCGCCTGGCAGGCAAATAAACTTAATGAAGTTTGTAATAGACTGCAGAAATATCAGCCTCGTGATCAAAGCAGGACTACGCCACAAGAAACTATTAATTAAGACTCTCTCACTATCTCCCTCGTCCTATTTCTTCACCGTTGTGGTAACCACTCTAATTGTTCCCAGCCTTTCAAGGATTCCAGGGCGGCTTTTCTTTCCCAGATTTCAGAGGGTTGTCGGGGGGTCAAGTGTCTGGTGCAATCACTGGCAAGCCCTGAGGGTCCCTATGTTCCCAGCTTTGTCCTCTGTAAGAGGGAGAGGTGTCTTGTGCCAAGCGCCTGCTCCCCCGTGCCCCACGCACACAATGTTCTGCCCTAGAATGTCCTTGCTGACCTTCCAAGCCTGACTTAAAATTCCTCTCTCCAGGAAGCCCTCTCTGACTCTGACCATCCGCCCTTACCCCTTACTGCCTGGTCATGCTGACACTTGCTGGTCCCTACTGCTGGATCAGGGTACCAGGCTTGGGTCTGTTATTTTGACCTTGAAACTATTCCTATAGTTGGGGCATTTGTATCTGGGCAAGGGTAACATTAAATATTCAAAATATTTAATAGCCAGTATAGTAATATAAAGCAGCACACAAGTCAACATATCAATAATTTCTAAATCTATTCCTTTTAAATGTATTATCTAACTTAAACTGCTTACCAAGTGGTGCAAGCTGTACTACAAGTCATTCATCAAACAACTCCAACAGCATCCTATTTGTTGATTTTTTTAGAAGTTGTTGTGATCTTTTGTTTGATGCAGTTGTCACTAGCTAAATGATGGCCCTCTCTGTCTATGACCGGACATAGAGAACTGCATCAGCTCTTCCAATAATCTTCCTATTCACTTGCTAGTCCAGAAGTTCCCCAGGGTCAGATCTTTGTGCAAAAGTCACACCATGGTTGGATGTGCACCTGATGCCAATGCTTACCACATGACCTAAATCTGAGGACCTGTCTTAGGTCCCCCAACAATGCTGCCACCAACCCTGCCTACCCTATGCCCTCTTCCATGTCTCATCAATAGTAGGCCAAGTTGGAGAGGGGGGCGAAGGCTGCATACACCACCATGATTGATCTCAGTCAGCTCAGTAGCTGCCCAAGGTCCCCAGATCTGCTCTCCACTGTTCTCAGACCTCATTATCCACCATTGTGGCCACCTCTGGGCAACATCAAATGGTGGCTCAACAACTTATACTATTTACCAACTAGCATGGAAGTGGCTTAATATTTCAACAATTGGTTTGCTTTACGGACGCATTCACATATCCTGCCTTCCCATGTACCCTGTCACCCCACTAAGAGCAGGTGTTCTAGAAAGCATCTGCCTCTTTCAAAAGAGAAAGCAAGTCTGCAAAGGGTCCCGAGATAGCAAAAAATGACAATGCTGTTTTGCCAGCCCATCAGGTCTCAAAAATGATCCCCACATTCTCTGTCCCTCAATACATCTCTGGACAAGTGGGGAATCCAGTCTCCATTCTCTGCTCCCCCAGTATACATCTCCCCACGAAGCACCAACCAATTAATATATTCTGATTTAGGAATATATTATAATATAATATAATAGTCCCATGGTTCTCTTCCTGAAAGTGTCAGAGGTAATCAGAGGGGCCCACAGACAGGGACAGCCTCAGTTCCTGTATAAATTTCTACCTGCTCAGGAGATTTATAGAGACGGATGGCTGCATGGGGGTGGGAGGGGTGAGAGCCAGTAGCATAAGGGATGACTTACGATTGCTGTGACACAGGCAAGCCCTTGTTGTTGGAAATGGCTTTCTTGTTGCCTCGTTGGTTGAAGCCTCAACAAATGTAGAAAGATGAACTGAGGGTCTCATCAGGGGCTGAGGGTTTCTAAGGCGGAGATCATTAGCAAGAATAATTCTTCTCCATGCATAGCATTTATCATCCCTGCCCTTGGCAGGAGCTGGTGGATCTAGTAGTTCCAGAGAAGAACAGTAGCAGAGGTCGGTCAGGATGTGAATGACAATTGCCAAATCCAAAGTTATCATTGCCTGCTCCCCTGCCCTCACCACCTTCCTGAGAAAAGTTTGCCTGTTCAATTAGCTTAATGACATGGTGGGAGATGGTATTTTCAAACAGTGAAAACAGCTGGGCTGCGATCACTGTGGTTTCTGGCATGAAGCATGTCTGGCAGCCTCGACTATGGCACAGGGACCTTATCAGCGTGACACACATTTTGGGAAATGCTATAATTCAGCATCAACACCTCGATCAATAGCATCATTTTGAGCTGTCTTTCCAGGGAAACAAACACGGTATTAGCCTCAAACAGCTCAGCAGTCTTTGCAGTGGCAGTGGGTACTTGTCCCTATCCCCCATTCTTATTCTGCTGGTTGCTATGTGTGGCTCTGCCGTCTACTGCACACACTGTCTGAGGTCGAGCTCTGAAGTCAGGCACAGGCTTAAGTCCTGGTCTACCACTCAATCCCAGTGTAATCCTGGACAAGTTACTTAATTATTCACCTTCCTCCTCTTAAGAAATGATACTGACAATCAAGTGTTATGGGTGTAAAACCATAAAGAGAATGTATAAAATGAGTTCTGGTCCCCGCCTGGTGTACTGGAAATTTCCCCTAAGTGTTAGCTGTTGGGGCTGTCCTCTCTTCTCTCTCCTTTTCTTTTATTCTGCTCTCTTTTGGTCTGTGTCTCTGTCTCTGTGTATCTATCACTAAACCTTTCTTAGTTTCTGTCTCTGCTTTGGTCTTTGTCAGTTTGTTTCTGCTTTTAATTCCTCTCTCTCTCCTCTGTGCTCTCTGGGTCTCTTCGTCTCGGCCTTCATTTCTTCCTCTATCCCTCTCCTTGGCTATTTAATATTTCCAGGAAGCTTAGACTTGAGGTATTATGGTATCAGAGGGTTTTCAAGTCTTGTGCAGGGAAAATGAACTCTCCTGAATGGTGATCACCATAGGCTCAGTGAAGCTCGAACTGTGAAATCTAGAGTTTACTACTTAATTATCTTGCCTGAAGCTGTGCCAACTTGACTGGGCTGGCAAAGCAACCTGCCAGTCAGGAGCCATTCTCCACCTTCCCATTGAACATGGAGATGCAGCTGGGTGCTAAAAATAGGCATCAGGAGGCTGGGGCAGCTCAGAGCAAGGGACAAGCTAAAAATACACTTCTGACAATGCGGCCTTCCTGTGTCTCACAGACTGCAGGCTGGCAGGGGCAGGGGCTTCAGGAACCCAGGGATCTGCAGCTGCGTGGCCCCAGCTGGGCAGGGGGAGGATGGGGCAGAAGGAACACAGGCGGACGCTCAAGGCTGGCAGGTCCATCAGTAACTTGGGAGGCACACAGCAGGCTACAGAGTCAGTCACAGAAGCTGTGAGGCTGCAGAGCACACTTAGGCAGTGAGATGGTTTATGGCTGCCACCCCCAGAGCCAGTGAGAAGGGAGGTCAGCAGTGGGCACCCGGGTACATCCAAGGCTCCTTTGGCTTTGTCTCTTCACTCTGGCCTCCGTGATTCCCCCCGAAGACTACAACTGCATTCACTCTTTCTTTATGAACTCTTCTATTCCACCCACAGATGCTTCCTAGTCCCCAGAAGGGAGAGGTTTCTTGCCCTTCAACCTAGCCCCCAGTCACGCAGTCACCCAGAGCTGCCATCCTCTCCAATAGAGAAGACAGACATTTATCTTTGCTGAGCACTGACTCTGGAAATCTCAGCAATCCTGGAGATTGGTATTATTATTTTCTTCAAATTACAGATGAGGAAATTGAGGCTCAGGGAAGCACAGTAAGTTGCCTGAAGTCTTGCAGCGAGTCAGTGAGAGACCAGATTTGAATCTCTTTTTGTCTGACTGTAACTTCTCTGCTCTGTCCTCTACATCAGTGGCTCTCAACTGAGGGTGGTTTTGCCCCACAAGAGACCCTTGACAATGTCTGGAAATAGTTTTGGCTATTATAACTATGGGAGGGATTGCTATACTGGCTTCTAGTGGATAGGAGCCAGAAACACTGCTAAACATTCTACATTAACAGCCCCCCAAACCCCTGCCACAAGAAAAAGTTGCTAGTCCCAAATGTCGAGAGTGCTGAGACTGGGAAGCCTCTGGTCTTCATCATGCTGCATCAGTGCCTTGAAGCAAGTGGTTGTCAAACTTGGATCGCATCGGAATTACCTAGGGAGACTGTTAAATCAGAGACTTGCACCCCACTCCCAGACACTCACATTCACTGAGTCTGTGGAAGCCCTCCTTCACCCTCCACCCTCATTCCAGAAAGTGCCCACTTAGATATTCTGTGTTTCCACTGGGAAACACTTTCCAAGAAAAGGGTGCAAAGGGGCAGATGCCAGGTCCCTGTCAGCTGTGAATGGACCCCTGACACAAGGTGAGCACTTGGAAAACATTCCCTTAGAGGAACCAAGGAACCAGGTAGCCACAAAAGGTAAAACTCCCGTGGCCCAGAGCACCAATTTTGTGGCCTCCCTCACAAGCATATCAATTGCCTGACAAATTGCTTACCTTGGCTCATGGTCAATGGAAGTGTGAGTCAGTATGTCCTGCTCCCAACTCTTCTTCTGATACAAGCAAGGTGATACATAGCACAGATGGGACTGTTTGGATTAGCAGCTAAAGTAAGAATGAGTGAAACCACAGGTGCATTGTCAAGATTAATATGCAGGCAGCTTCAGAATTGGAATGGTACCAGGTAACATCATGCCTCAATAGGAAGAGTAATATGAATTGACTTGAGACAAAGGGAAAACAAATGGAAAGTGACAAGCACAAAGGGGAGCAGCAAGAACCAAGGGGCTGAGCAACTAAGAATTCCATACGGCCCATCACGTAGCCTGCACCCCTTGGTTGTTTATTCTCCATCATCCAGGAAAATTCCCCAGGACTAGGCCCCTAAGCATCTGGATAGACAAAGCACCCTGCACCATGTCAATAACACCTCCACTATTGTTATCAATTTGGTTCAACAGATGTTTACCTCAGGCAGGGAAGATAAATGAGACACCATTGAAGGAAAGAAAAGCCAGGTGCTCTGAGCATCTTCACTTCATAGGAATCACAATTAGGAGTGTGAGCAGAGGTCTGAGTCAGGCCTGCCTTCCTTCTTTCCTTCCTTCCTTTCTTTCCTTCCTTCCTTCCTTCCTTCCTTCCTTCCTTCCTTCCTTCCTTCCTTCCTTCCTTCTCACTCCTTCCCTCCCTCTCTTTCATCTTCCTTCCTTGCCTGTCTTCTGAGAACATGCAACTGTGGGGGCCCTGGTGGAAAGCACCCTCCATCCAGACTGCTAGAGTATCCCTAAGCAAGGCTTATGGAGATGGGTTTTTATTTTGTGATTTGGGTTAGTGGCCGCTTTGTCTTTGTCTCTGCTGCTCAGATGGCAGGAGCTTAGAGGTCCAGCAGGGCTCTATTAATTGGAGAATGCTACTGGATAAAGATAGGTGATCCTTAGAATCAAGAAGAAAATGAGTTTATACCCACAGGAAGAAGAATATTTTTAACTGTCAGGCTGACAAACTGGGAAATCTTGACGACCCAGAATTGGTGTGGGAGCAGGATTATACCAAATAGCTCTGAGGTAGATCCTGCTTGCCGTAAATTTCTACTATCTGCCAGGCTACAGTAAGTGTTCAATAAATATCTGTTGAATGAGTAACTAAGCCCTCATTACACCAATGGAGATAAAGAATGGCAAGTCCTTTTCTTATAGCACACTTTCCATTGTGTTCTTTTTATTCTCATATCAGCTGTTTTATACATCATTGAAATCTAGAGAGATACCCAGATACCCAGACTCTTACAAATGTAAGACTCCCAACATGCACAGTGTCCAATTTATAGAGTAGCTTCCCAGCCTTGTCAGTATCTGCTGCTCATGGTAAATGTGTAGATTTGGTCTCAAGTTCTAATTCCTGTGGCTTCAGGTGATGGAACTAGGCATGGATCCAACTCAAGCTGGGCCATTAAGGCATGTAACAGATTTGTATTGAACTCCTAGGAATGCAAGCCATAGTGCCAAACAGGAAAGATACAAAAATGAGCAAAAAAGATTATCTCTTTTCATCTAAACCACATCCTACATTCAGAAAATGGCATCAGTCAAATCATAATAAAACTATAAAATTTAGCTGTGATTGAGTACCCTAGATGACAGTTACAGGACAAGATGTGATTGCTTGATAAAGTTGACGTAACATAAGTTGAGGCAGCAAGAAAGTTTTCCCTTGAAGAAGTGACGTTTTCGCTCAGAGCAGATGGATAAGTAGGATTTAAAGATGGTGGAGTGAGTGCGTGTAATTTTCTGGGGAGAGGCTTAAAATGATTCATCTCTGTGTCCCCGCTCAAATCTCATCTTCAGTTGTAATCCCCAGGTGACAGGAGAGGGACCTGGTGGGAGGTGATTGAATCATGGGGGTAGTTTCCTCCATGCGGTTCTTGTGATAGTGAGCAACTTCCCATGAGATCTGATGGTTTAAAAGTGTGTGGCAGTTTCCCCTTCAAGCTCTCTCTCTCTTCTCCTGCCACCATGTAAGATGTGCCTTGCTTCCTCTTCCCCTTCCAACAAGACTGTAAGTTTCCTGAGGCCTCTTCAGCCATATGGAACTGTGAGTCAATTAAACCTCTTTACAAATTACCCAGTCTCAGGTAATTCTTTATAGCAGCGTGAAAATGGACTAATACAGAAAATTGATGCTGGAAGAGTGGGGTACTGCTATAAAGATAACTGAAAATGTGGAAGCAACTCTGGAACTGGGTAACAGGCAGAGGTTGGAAGAGTTTGGAGGGCTCGGGAGAAAACAGGAAGATGTGAGAAAGTTTGGAAATTCCTACTGACTATTGAATGGTTTTGACCACAATCCTGATAGTGATACAGACAATGAACTTAAGCTGAGATGGTATCAGATGGAGATTAGGAATTTATTGGGAACTGGAATAAAGGTTACTCTTGCTATGCTTTAGCAAAGAGACTGGCAGCATTTTGCCCCTGCCCTAGAGATATGTGGAACTTTGAACTTGAGAGAGATAATTTAGGGTATCTGAAGGAAGAAATAACTAACTAGCAAAGCATTCAAGATGTTAACTGGCTGTTTCTAACAGCATATACTCATACGCACTCACAAAGAGACAATCTAAAATTGAAACTTATGTTCAAAAAGGAAGCAGAACATAAAAATTTGGAAAATTTGCAGCCTGACCATGCCATAGAAAAGAAAAACCAATTTTCTGGGGAGAAATTCAAGCTGGCTGCAGACATTTGCATAAGCAACAAGGCACCAAATGTTAATAGCCACGATAATGGGGAAAATGTCTACAGGGCATTTCAGAGATCTTCACAGCAGCCCTTCCCATCACAGGCCCAGAAAACTAGGAGGGAAAAATGGTTTCATGGGCTGGGCCCAGGACCCCACTACTCTGTGTAGCCTCAGAATATGGCACCCTGTGTTCCAGCCACTCCAGCTCCAACCATGGTTAAAAGAGGCCAAGGTACAGCTTGGGTCATTACTTCAGAGGGTGCAAACCCCAAGCATTGATAGCTTCCATATGTGTTGGGCCTATGAGTACACAGAAGACAAAAGTTGAGGTTTGGGAAGCTCCATCTAGATTTCAGATGATGTATGGAAACACCTGGATATCCAGGCAGAAGTCTGCTGCAGGGGTAAAGCCTTCATGGAGGACCTCTACTAGATCAAGCAGAGGGGAAATGTGGGGTTGGAGTTCCCACACCGAGTCCCCACTAGGGAACTGCCTAGTGGAGCTATAAGAAGAGGGCTACCATCCTCCAGACCCCAGAATGGTAGATCTACCTTCACCATGCACCTAGAAAAGCCATGGGCACTCAATGCCAGCTGTGAAAGCAGCCATGGGGGCTGCACCCTGCAGAGTCACAGGGGTGGAGCTTCCCATGGCCTTGGGAGCCCACCCCTTGCCTCAGCATGCCCTTGACGTGAGACATGGAATCAAAGGAGAATATTTCGGAGCTTTAAGATTTAATAGTTGCCCTCTGGATTTAATAGTTGCCCTCTGGATTTTGGACTTGCATGGGGCCTATAGCCCCTTGGTTTTGGCCATCTTCTCCCTTTTTGAATGGGAACATTTACCCAATGCCTGTACTCCCATTGTATCTTGGAAGTAACTAGTTTACTTTTGGTTTACAGGCTCCTCGGCAGAAGGGACTTGTATCAGGTGAGACTTTGAACTTGGACATTTGAGTTAATGCTGGAATAAGTTAACACTTTGAGGGACTGTTTGGAAGGCATGATTGGTGTTGAAATGTGAGAAGAACATTAGATTTGGGAGACTGCAGGGTCAGAATGATATGGTTTGGCTCTGTGTCCTTACTCAAATCTCATCTCAAATTGCAATTGCCTAATGTCAAGGGAGGGATCTGGTGGGAGGTGATTGGGTCATGGGGGTGGTTTTCTCCATGTTGTTCTCGTGATAGTGAGTGACTTCTCATAAGATTTGATGGTTTAAAAGTGTGTGGCAGTTCCCCCTTCATGCACTCTCTCTCTCTCTCCTGCTGCAATGTAAGATGTGCCTGGCTTCCCCTTCCCCTTCCACCATGATTGTAAGTTTCCTGAGGCCTCCCCAGCCATGTGGAACTGTGAGTCAATTAAGCCTCTTTTCTTTATAAATTACCCAATCTCAGGTAGTTCTTTGTAGCAGTGTGAAAAAGGATGAATACAAGGTCCAATATTGGAGGGAGCTTTCTAATTTTAAGAAATTGAAAACAAAGGCCAGCCAGGGGTGAGGAGAGAGAGAGAAAGCCAGTATGAGTTACAAACACAGGTGATTTAACAGTACACCTTCATGAGTGGTTGCCCAGAAACTTTTTTCCACTGAGTTTGTCCTCAACAGCCTTGACTAAACAAAAGCCAGTGTGGTGGAAATGGGAGAATAAAGAGTGGGCCAAAGATGAGATTGGAGAGACAGGTGGGCCAGAAAATGCAAGATGTCAAGGATTTAGGATTTTATTCTAATCCCAGGATGAATCTTAAATCTATCTTCATTTATGCAATGAAGTGGCTTGATCAGGTTTGCATATAAAAAAATAAATTCTTCTGGCCCAATATAGAGAATGGTCAGCATATTAGAGAGAGTGTAAAAGTGGTATGGAGATACTCATTAAGAAGCTATCATATTAATCTAGGCAACCTAATAGCTTGAACTAAGGAAGTGTCAAGGAAGATAGAGAGAAAAGATATTTAGGAAGTAAAATATATAAATTTGATGATGGATTAGGTGTAAGGAATGAAGGAATGAAGGACAATGACAATAAGGATATCCACCCATGGAAGGGAAAATGTCAAGGACAATGACAGAGAGCTCACTCTTGAATGGATAAGGATGTGTAAACACTAGAAAACTACCTAATTGGGTGGGGTGGGAGTGGGGAGGAAGGTGGGTGGAGAGAGTATGAGCTTTGTTTTGCATATATAAAATTAGAAGTGTCTTTGAAATTTAAAAAAATAATGGAGCAATGAAGTAGGCCAGTGGATGTATGGGTCTTGAGTTCAGAAGGAATGTCTAGGATGGTTTATAAATTTGAGAATCATCAGTGTGGTCACTGAAGCCATGGGAATGGATGAGGTCACCAAGAGAGCTAATATAGAACAAGAACAAAAGACGTAAAGGTGGATACATCTGCAAAGGACTGAAGGGGTGCCAAGACAGGAGGAAGACCACGCATGTAGTACCAATTGAATTCTCTCCCTGACAGATTTGAGTTAGGACCCAGAGATTAACGTTAACTGGTTTTGAGCACCAGCACTAAAGAAGCATGGGTAGCAGGGCAGGGAGGGGGCATTTCTGCCACATGCACGCAGTGCCTAGAATGCTGGTCTGCAGGGAACAATGAAGGGGAGAGCAGAAGCAGAGAAAAGAGGCCATGCACCACACAGCCCAGACAGATAGGGGCTGGGCCTCCAGCTCCCCACCTTCCTTAAGCTCTATGGTCAAGGAGATACCTATGTGTCCTTCCTGTGAGCCCACTCTTCACCATCGGCTTGTTTGAGTATTGTTTTTCTTGATGGTGAAGGATGAAGTCAGGAGAGAGCAAGCCTGTGTTGGAGGTAGGAAGCTGATGGTCCCTAGCAGGGCAGGCACAGATAGAGCCCAGAGAGTGAAAGACAGATCTATTAGGCACTACGCGCTTGGCACTTGCGCACAATCTCAACTGAACTTCATTGCAACCCTAAAAGACAAGAATTCTTACCCTCCAATTTAGGTGAGAACACAGAGGCTTAGGGACTTTCTCAGGGTCACAACACTAGTACTCAAGGATAAGACTAATAACTAATCCTTCTGATGTCTAGTGCAAGACAGTAGTTATACAGAGGAGAGAAAAGAGTGACTGTTTTGTAACGGTCTGTAAGGAGAAATAATTAGGAACCACTATAGGTATATTAATTAGTTATTAATGGAATAAAAATGGCTCCTGGGAAGGATGACTTGAATTGCTGTGATAAGCATGAATTAAAGAGGGAAGCTGGAGATCGGGAAGTTTATTCCAATATCTAGTCCTAGTAGGACCCTACCACAGTGGGCAGGGGTGGAGAAAGCAGAGAAGGATCAAATCAAGCCCCTTCATACGCTCAGAGTGAAATAAAGCTTTCAAAGACAGGTAAAGAACCTCTTCAAGTAATGAATGAGCTGAATTGCTTGGACCTATTTTAGGTCTCAGTGACCTTACAGCTCCTCACACCCTAAGTGTTTTGCTCTTGGTTCCCACTCACCTGTGGATGGAGGGTGATGAGAAAAGGAAGAGGCTGGCTTGGGAGAGGGAGACTAAGGTGATCAGGAAAGCTACCAACGTCCCCACAAACCAGGGGTGGGCTCAAGATACAGAAGGGACAGGGAGAGTGATCTGGGATACCTATGCTAATGCTCCTTGGATTGGGTACTAGATTCTAAGAATGAGGGGCTGCCCTGAAAATGGGAGTCTGAGTTAAGAGTGGGAGAAATGAGCTTGGAATATGGGGTGATCTGGCAAGGAAGGGTGATGCAAGGAAGGGGTCACTGTTGATTCTGGAGCATCCTCGAATAGGGGGACTTACTGGGAAGGGGAGAATGAGATCCGGGCATGTAGGGCTGCTCTAGGAAGGTGGAGACTATGGGAAATAGGAACTGGAAAGAGATATTCTGGAAACAGGGCCTCACTGGAACGGAGCTTAGTGCAAGGAGTTGGAAAGCTAGTGAATGTAGGAGGCCTCAAGCCTATCCACAACACAAACCGTTTTCCTGAACTGCTTTGGCAGGGATATTCCTTTTCAAAAAAAGATTGTCTCCGTGGCAAGTGTGAGGAAGGGACCTGTAGAGGGGTCTGCACCTGCCTCAGTGGTGATGAATGGGCTGCGATCAGGCCAAGGGCTTGCAAGTATTTTCCGTCAGATAGAAAAACTCTGGCATCTCATTCTCCATTTTATTTCATTCCATTTCACCTCATATTTCACTTAATGGGAACTGCCAAGGAGACTCTTTGATTTTTTTTTCCCTCCTTCTCCAGCAGCTTATGCAGTCTGTCAGCCTGAGACATGGGTCTTTGGAAGACCCACAGTGAAATAAATTGTAAAAGCTTTGAGTTTTAAGGGTGTGCATCCATGTGCATTTCTGTGACTGCAGGCTTGTCTGTGCTCACCTGTGCACCTGAGCATGCATGCGTGTGTCAGCATGGGTGTGTGTGTGACAAAACTGAATCCATGTGGAACAAGAGATGGATGTATGGGTTTGAGTTCTGCCTCTGGCATTTAGCATCCCTGTGCAACCTGAGCCTCAAAGGCCTCACTTGTAAAATGAATATAATAATACAATCCCTTCAGGGGCCTGTGTCACAGGCACATAACTACAGTCTGTGATCAATACATGCTACTGATAAGTACAACCACCATCTGTGTCCTTGAGGGGTTCTTCCTGATCCAGCCTGAGTTCAGTGGGGTCTGTTTTGATGCTGCCTCCTCTGACATGCTGGACCCCCAATGCCTTGATCCTCTCAGAGCCATCATGCCAGTCCCTGATCTTAGCCCAGCTCCATTGACTGCCTCCTCCACTCCTGCCCACAGGCCAGAGAAAGTCAGCAAACACATTTTAATGGAGAACTCCTAGACTTATTCACCTATTCGCTCAGCAAATACTTATTGAGCATTTGTTATTGACGAGACTCTTTCCTGACTCTGGGCAAACAGCATTGAATAAAACAAAGGCCCTGTGCACAAGGAACTTTCAAACAAGTTCAATATTTAGAGTTTAAGATAAAGAGTATTATGGTAGATCCAAGCCTGTGGATGATAGCAGTACAGAGGAGGGCCCCTGACCTCAAACTGACCCCTGAAGCAGGGGAGGGAGTTGGCCATGTGAAGGGAACATGTGCGAGGACCCTCAGGCCTTCCACTGCTCTGCAAATCTTTAAGCCCTCTTTTGAGATCTCCCAAGTCTGTCCCCTAATTTCTCTTCCACATTTTTATCACATGACTCAAGTTGCTTTCATAATCTCCAGATCTTCCTCCTCCATCAGCCCAGTCCATGATCACTGGGTTAATCCTCCCAGAGCATTGATACAATTAGGTCACTCACTGCTCAGACATTCCCATTGCATACAGAACGAAGTTCCAACCCCTTAACCTGGCTTCAAGACCCTCCACAAACAACGCTTCCAACTTCCTATCCCACAGTACCCCAATACTGGGTCAGTCAAAGCTCATTGCCAGTCTTTGCAAATACTGTGTTCTTTCCCCTTCTCTATCATTATTTCCTGCTCTGCCAGGAAAGTCCTACCTGCCGCCACATCATGTTTTCCCCTTTGGGGATCACGGGCACACTTTGAGTCCTTGCTAAGATTCCACTGTCTCAGGATGCCTTCTAGAATCCCCTACCCCACATGCAAAGGAGATTTTCCCTTATCTGTTGGATCAGGTGACCAAGAAAGCTCAATATTGGACCCCACCACACATAGACAAAAGGGACTGTTTTCATACCAAGGACAAGAGGAAACAATCATGGAACTTCGGGTATCAAGATCAACAGCAGGGTGGGCATAGGAGACTGACGTGCTCATAAACATCAGTTCACCTAGGTTGCTGTGAACATTGACTCATGACAGAATAATGCACAAGTTTATATCTATTTCTTCTCAAAATGCCAAATTTCTAAAATGACTACAAATTATTTTTAAAATATAAATTCACAAAGACAAAGATTGTCGAAGTAGAGACCATAGTAAATGAGAAATGTCACATAATCTTTGAACCTGGAAAGCAGATGGGAAAAAACTGATTTCCCAGGACAGTGAAACCTAAGTTCCATGGTGAGGAAGCAATGAGAGGCAAGTTGATCCCCACTCACATCAAATGCCTCCTACGCATCACTTCACAACCTCCTGGTCTTGCCTTTTGCCACTTACTCCTTACCATGTATTATGTCATAACCAACTGTTCATGGGATCGAAACAGATTCATGCAGGCAGCAGCCACCAGTACTTCACCTCATGTTTGCGCTGCCCTGCAGCTTCCCTGTTGACAATATGGGACTCACTCAGTGCCCGTCCTGCACACCCCAGAACTGCAGAGAAGTAAACTCCCTTTAGGTGAACTTTTGACCAGTGTGATCATGGGACTAGTAAGTAAATTCATCCCTCTTCCTTCCCTCACATAGAGTATACCAAGTTGCAGTCATATTTAAAAGCCACTGACTCCACTGCAGCAGTCAGTGGCTCTTTAACTGAGTGATGGCCAGCACAGGAACACATTTTGTGTTTGCTCTCCTTTACCCCTGTCTTACTCCCATTTTCCCTTACTCCTTTGTCCCTGGGATTGAGCTGCCTAATATAATGCAGTACATAAAGGCTATGTTTTCCTAATCATGCTGAGATACCACCAGAAAGCCAGAAAAAGAATCAAGCCTAGATAGCCTCCAGAGATCTCTGAAGGCAAGTGTGAGGGATGGGGCTAAAAACAGGAGGGTCTTTTAAAATCTATATAAGAAGTTTACGCTCTCAGATCCCCTTCCAGTCCAAGATGCCAGGCCAGGCAACTGCACCTTTACCATCCTGCGTAAGCTTTGAGTAAAGTTTGTGCATTGGAGAAGCTTATTTATCTATTTTCTTTTTGAGAGACAGGGACTCACTCTGTCGCCCAGGCTGGAGTGCAGTGGCATAATCATAGCTCACTGTAACCTCAAATTTCCGGGCACAAACAATCCTCCTGCCTCAGCCTCCTAAGTAGCTAGGACTACACGTGTGCACCATGATACCCAGCTAATTTTTAAATTGTTTTGTAGAGATAGGGTCTTGCTACATTGTCCTAGCTGGTCCTAAACTCCTGGCTTCAAGCAATACTCCCACTTCAGCCTCCCAAGTCGGTATCCTCAAATTCAAACTCTTATTGAAACTCTCGGCCAGGAAAAGTTTCAATAAGACTTTGAACTTGGGGATACCAGACACCACTGAGGGCAGGGCTGAGTAATCTTACTGAAAACATGGAGACTGAGCATCTACATATTAGAAAACAGAGTCCAAAGAAATAAATAAAGACAATAAACTTGAAGGAAACAGAGACAATGCATACAACAGAAAAGAACTATTTTAAAACAATTTCCCAAAAAATAAGATATTGCATCCATGAAACAAGAGCAGAGTACTATAAAAAATTGAAAGCACAGGAGAATTTTTGGAAATTAAAAATATAGTAGCATAAATAAAAGTTTTAATAGATTGGGGACGAAGTGAGGAATTGTTTTGATAGTGAAACAAGAAGACAAACAGATGGAAAGTTTTCTTTTTTAGAAGTGGGGAATCAATCTAGAGGTCCAATATCCAGCTACTGGAACTTCCGGAGAAAGAATGAGAGGATAGAGAATGTGCCTAATATAATGAGTTTTAAAAGAACCACACAAGACACATGCTCATGAAATTTTAGAACAGGATAAAGAGAAAAACTTCAGAGGGAAAAATACATTTAAAACATCAGATAACAATATGGCATTTGATACATCTACAAAAATATTAGAAGCTAGGAGATAATAAACCATTATCTTTAACATTCCAAGAGAAAAAACAAATTGCATCTAACCTGGAATTCAACAGCCAACCAAATTTTCTTTTACTCTGTCTTACATGTCCAGCAAGGTCTAAAAAAAGGATGATCTACCATGAATCTTTCTCAGGAAGCTCCATCAAAATGAAAACAAGGCAGGGCATGGTGGCTCACACCTGTAATTCCAGCACTTTGGGAAGCCAAGGTGGGTGGATCACTTGAGGTCAGGAGTTCAAGACCAGCCTGGGCAACATGGTGAAACCCTGTCTCCACTAAAATACAAAAAAATTAGCTGGGTGTGGTGGCACGTGCCTGTAATCCAGCTACTCGGGAGGCTGAGGTGGAAGAATCACTTGAACCTGGGAGACAGAGGTTGCAGTGAACCGAGATCGCACCACCGTACTCCAGCCTAGGGGACAGAGTGAGACTCTCTCTCAAAAAAAAAAAAAAAAAAAGCCACAAATAAATCAAAAGAAAAAGATAACAAGTCCAGGAAACAGAAGATCTAACACAGTTCAAAGGCATGATTTCTTGGGATGACAATGAAGGGAAATCCCAAGGTCTTAGCAGTATAGTGAACTTTGGAGAGTGAGCAGCCCAGGGACAAGGCTGGCTGAAGGCTCCTGGCGGATATTAGTCCTAGGAAGAACTCATTAGGACACAAAGACTACCTCATGTGCTCAACTTTACTGAGGGGAGTTTGATAATTTTGTTAAGGAGTCTGAAGATGAATTATTTATATATTACATATTAAGCAAACAACCAAAATGAGCAAAGATTGATCCCAGTGAAAACAAAAAATTATTCAAGAACAGAAATGTAATCATTACAGCTTGACGGTTAACATTTGCATAGCAACAATAACAGACACACTATTTAATCAAAATTATTAAATAACTATATTAGAAAGATTGGGGGAAGGAAATATTTATGGTAGGGTGGGTGGAGGGAGAGAGGGTAGTGGAAGATCTAATTCTCCTCTTCTGTGTTGGGAAGGCAATAAATAATAAGTAAAAACTTTTAAATCCAGAATTGGTTATACATGTACATTATTTAGAAATACAAATGTAATTATCAAGAGAAATAGAAAAAGTTGGATGTGTTTACCTTTGGGAAATGGGACACAGCGTTAGGAGGAATAGAAGAAACAACTGCTTTCTTCTGTTATTAATCCTGTGAATTCCGTTTGACTTTTAAAACTATGTACATCGTTACTCTGATTAGAAGTGGGGGGTGGGCAGGCTGGGTATGAGAATTATAACAGTATGTTAAATGGAATTTTTTTTTTATTGTCTTGGAATTTGAGCTGAGGCTCCAAAGCTGAGAAAAATGATGGTGAAATGCCCACACATTCTAAGAGAGTGCTTAGACACATCTCATCTTCAGGGTTTATGCAGGAAAATTCCATCTATGACCCTCACCCCATCACCTGCTTCAGTCCCACAAATAAGAGCAGGTAAATCAAGGACGGTTCAGAGAGTAGATTTCCTGCGACTTGTTACCTTAGTGAGGAGTCCTGTCCCCCACCTCAGTCTTGCAGAGAATCGTGTTTAGAAAGTGCAGGCCGTCTGCAATGAGCAGAAGGAAACCTTCACTCCATAAGGCTGAAGCAAAGCAGGGAAAGAGCTGCTGGAGAACCTAAACTACATCTGCGGAGTTTGAGGGGCACAGAGACTAGGGACTGGCATCTGATCCTCACCTGGCAGCAGGTCAGGCCTGGCTGGAGCTGCCTGTCAGAGCTACCTGGGAGCCCGAGTCTAGTGGGGCTTTCCCTGGGACAAGCAGATGTCACAATAAAACTCCAGCCAGGCTAGAGTTATCTTAAGAGGAACCTGCCCTAAAGGATGGCTTGCTGGGATGAAGTGACCCCAGCAGAGAGGCCGGGGTAGGGGGCGTGACGCTGCAGAAGGAGCTTAGGAGAAGTCATCGGAGGTCATCCAGAAGTCCTCATGTTAGAGAACAGCGAGGGAAACCTTTAAAAGACCCATGAAAGCACCCCATGAAGGAAAGAGCCAGCATTTGGACACCCAAAGAGCTCGCACAGATCCCTGCTACCAAACTGCAGCAGCACCAATCTAGTTAGATGTGTCCCTCTCTCTGCTTTCTCCTCTCACCCGGCCCTGCAAGAGCCCCAGGCAATGGCCAGTAGGGGGGATGGGATGGAATAGGGAGCGTAAGAAATAAATAGCCACCCTCCACCCCACCGCAGGCGGCTGAGCATGAGGAGGTCCTGAGTTGGGAGGAAAGAGAAAAGCTTAAATTGGATGTGAAATGAAAGTATTGATTTAGATCCACCTGGCCTTTTTAATACCTGTAAATAAAACTTCTAATATCTGAAAGTGACTGGAAAAGCTTTAGAATCTGTCCAGGGGCAGAGAAGGGTTATCCAACAGGGCAGGTTTGAAGGACAAGTTATTTGCTGGTTCATTTTTTGAAAGTTACTCTATTTTTTTTTTTTAAAGAACCAACATGTATTGACACCTACTATGTGACAGGCATATACACAGATTATCTCATTTAATCCTCACAACAATCTTTCCTGGTAGTGGTTCTTATCCCTGGTTTGCAAGTCAGGGAATTGAAGTTCAGAGAGGATGAAGTCCTCAAGATTACATAGCTAAGGGGCAAGGCCAGGCGGTGGCGCATGCCTGTAATGCCAGCACTTTGGGAGGCCGAGGCAGGCGGATCACAAAGTCAGGAGTTCGAGACCAGCCTGGCCAGCATGGTGAAACCCCGTCTCCACTAAAAATACAAAAATTTGCCGGTATGGTGGCATGTGCCTGTAGTCCCAGCTACTCAGGAGGATGAGGCAGGAGAATGGCTTGAACCCAGAAGGCAGAGGTTGCAGTGAGCCTAGATCAGCCACTGCACTCCAGCCTAGGCGACAGAGCAAGACTCCATCTCAAAAAAAAAAAAAAAAAGTAAGGGGCCAGGAATCAGATGTAGACACGTCCCAGAGCCCATATACATCCCAGAAAGAGTGATTCAACACCCAGGGATTGATGTCAAACAAGACTTTAAACTCCCATGAGGCCATGTAACTGACATCATCTCTCTTGGACAAGTTATTTACTCTCCCTCAGCCTCACTTGCCTCATCTCTAATGTAGGGAAATAATGCTACCTATTTCAAAGGCTTGTTATGGGGATTAAGGGAGATCATTCACACTGAGTTCAGCCTATTGCCTAGCACATAGCAAGACTTGATGAACAGTATCTACTGTTATTAAACTATACTGCACCCTGAATAAAAGATGATGAAACGAAGCAATAATTCAGGAGTGCCTGGAATACCATAAATACTCAATAATTGGTTGAATGAAAACTGAGTTTCTTCCCTCCTGTGAAGATACATATACTTGTATGGAATGGATTACATTCTGCATTGTATTGTAGATATTTCATAAAAGCAGAATCATAAAATCAGGCGGGATCTGGAACTCATTGAATTAGATATTTTCTTCCCTGATAGACTGTGAACTACTTAGAGATAGAGGCCATGTCTTGTGTTTTATTCATTAACTTATTTATTTACACATTCAGGAAATATATATGTAAGATCTAAAGGTAAAGTATTGCATGAAGTATTTAGAGAAAGACAGAGATTGTTAGAACTTACATCCTGCCCTCAGGAGCTTAAAACCTAAGCAAAGATGAGAATAGTGGCAGGAGCAGATGTGCAGATGGTGTCCTGGGACAGCGCAGCACATTTTATCCCATGCAGCACTCCTCACAGTGCCTGACACAGAGAGAGTATGCACCAAATGGTGTGAACCAATAGTGAAAAAACGTGCCTGTGACCAGGAGAGTATGCATGCCTAGGACAGGAGAATGAGTGACCTGAGCAGACATTGTGGGCATTCAAATTTGATGGTGCCGTGGGAAAAGAATGAATGGTGCGCCAAGCTCTCTGTCCCAGGTTATCTATTAAGTCCTTTCTTCCAGCTTTCTCTGTGCCCATGTTGCCCTCTGCACTGTAGAAGTTTATTGGACTCATTTGGGAGCTCGATGTTGATCTGATTAGATCATTTCCCAAATTCAAGACTGATACAATCTCTGGCCAGGGCCTTCCCCATTGTGTCAGAAGGAAGAGATTACTGAGAGGGCTGAGGAGAGGGAGGCACGAGGAAGGTGACTGGCTCCAACTGCATCAGGTGTCTTCCCTCTGGGGCCCTTCCTTTAATGGTGTTGCCTCTGGAGAAGTAGACCATGTGTGGTTCATCTTCACACTTTTTTTCTCTCACTCTAGGAGCTCACATCCACACTTACACATGCATTCACAGCATGCTCCGACAGAAGCACCCAGAAGCTCTCACAGGTAAGAGATGCCGCCCTTCACCTGGCCACTTTGCATCGCAGTAGTACATCAGGGAAACATCAGCCTTCCTTCTCCAACACTCCCTACAACCATCACCACCAAAAATTAGGGCTTCCAGTGCTGGAAATTCTACACTGGCAAACACCACAAGAAGGGACCCAGCATTCAGCCTTTTCAGTCACTCATGCCTCAGGATGAGTGGGAGCAATGGATCCTTTCTGAGTGGGCAGTAGGAGACATGAAAATTGAGCAGAGAGAGAGGGTCTAACTCCATGCAGGAACAAAGGACTTGGATAAGGGCAGTTGGAGTTATCTTCTACTGTTTGGCTTAATTTCATTCAATTTCCATTGTATTGTCCACCAACCACGTCCTAGGCATTGTTCTGAGCACCAGAGAGAAACAGGGAATATGACCCAGATCCAGAGCAACTCACAGATTAGCTGCTACCAAGTAAATAAACAAGTAGTAAGTAAACAAAAGTAGTAAGTTCTACAATTGAGGCAAAGATCAGGGTGATAGCACAGTGGAGGGACAACCAAACCCAGGCCAAGAGACAAGGGTTAGGAAGGACAGCTTCTTAGAGATGGTACACACCACAGCTGAACCTTTAAGCTTAGAACTAAGGGTGCACCCTGCCAATGTTTTAAAATGAAATCACCATAGGCCATTGAAATTGGACAGGAATGCTTTCTGAGTCTGGACAATTTCCACTCTTTAGAGATGCAGGATGATGTAGCAGAAAGCACACAGACCCAGGCTCAGGCCCCCCGAGTTCATATACCAGCCTCAATGTCCTCCAGTCAAATGGCTTGGGAAAGGCACTTAGCCTCCCTGAGCCTCAGTTTCCTCAAGATTCTATCCGCCCTGCCTGCCTCCTTAGGTTGTTGTGAAGACCTGATGAGATAACCTTGGCGTAAACACTCTATAAACTATTACTGTATGAATCATTACTTTTCTCTGTTTTGGCAAATCCCTTCCTCTCTGCCTCCTTGAGTGCCAGGATGAGCTTAACAAAGGGTTTTCTTCCTTGACACACCAGCTCCAAGCTTTATGAAGTATCTCTTGGGGCTGTCATGAGGGCCCCAAGCATCTGTTCCCGGCCCCAGACTTCAGTCTCAGGAAGCAAGACTCTCCATGGGGAGAAGTGTAAAGTGGAGACCCAACCAGCAATGAGTTGCTTGGGGTTTGGGAGTAATGAGCATATGAGCCATGCAGCATTGATAACTGCACAATAAGGACTCTAGCAGTGGTTTGGCTCAGAGTCCTCTCCCTACAAATGCCAGTGACATGCCTAAGCAATAATTATAATACTAAATATTCAGTGTTTTATTAAAATAATAATACCTTTTTTGCTCTCTGTAATCACTCATATCCTTTCTTTATACTCCGTTTATTCTGAAAATCCATTGACAAGTAGAAAATAAACAGAAGTTCAAAGATGGAAGGAGGCCAAGAGCTAGGGCTGTCTGAGCCTCCTTGATTTTGTCTCTCAGAGATGTGTCAATGTCCATGGCTTTGAGGATTACAGTCTCAGTTACATGATAGCATTTAATGGAAGAACCAAAGGTTTAACTCCCTGATGGACTGACCTTTAGCAAGAGTATGAAATACGTGAGCATTGCAAAATGGTGAAAAGTGCAACTACATTCCAGAGACTTGTGCTCAAATCCAAATACTGTCAGCTCACCTTTGGGCAGGAAAGCTGACCTCTGTGATATTCAATGTCCTATTTGTAAAATAATCACTGTCTCATCTCCCTCCTAAAGCTGTGAGGACAAAATGAAATATTGGAGGTAAAACTGATCTGTCAATTGTAAATTAGTTAACAACATTGGTAAATATTATCCCACAGCTACCTCCTGTGTTGCAGTCATTTTCTTGTTCCTAGTCTGTTGCCCCAAGTACCATACTGGAGAGCCCTGTTAAAGCCTGCCCTCAGTGGACAGCTCCTCTTTTCATAAATGTAGCCCAGTTGCCTAATTTTCATGTGTTATTAGAAAACAAAGTGGCCGTTTTACTAGTTTAAGATAATGTGTGAATAAACATTTATATTCAGGAGCTGTCAACCCCACAGGACCTGTTACTCAAAATGCACTAACTTCTAATGGAAACTCAAATTAAACTCTAATGGGCTAAAGGAAGACATGTTACAAGTGAATGGGACCTTTCTCATATTCTTCAAATTGAATATACTCAACCTGGTCATATCACTCTCTATCCGTAAAGTCCATAGATCTTAGGATGATATTCAGGGTCCTTCATAATTTGACTCCAGCATTTCATTCCAACTTTATTTTCCATTAATTCCATGAATTCTTCCCTTTGGTCACACGGAACCTCTGGTTATTCCACATTATATACCTCATGCTTTCTGGTCTCCATGCCTCTATTTATGCTATTGTGCTTGCCTGGAATGCCCATGCCCTCACCTCTGCAGGTCCACATTCTACTCATTCTGTAAGACTGAGCTCAAACTCCCATTTGAAGCACAAAATATTCCCTGATTCCTCAATACAGGGATGATCTCATCTCCCTACCACAGGAAGGATGCCTCTCCTATAGCTTCCATTTTCTATGCTGGAAACAAATAGAAACAAATAGCCATTTGTATGCTATTTGTATGCACACTTTAGCTCAAGAAGGACTTCATTACCAAAATATACCCCTCATTGATATCTGAACTTTTATCTGTAGGATCTCAGTTAATCAGCATATTAATTTGTTTCTATCTGATACAAAACAAAATGGGAACCAAGGAGAATATTCAGAAGTTTCTCTGAGGGAGCCCATGATTTCATTGAGGTGCCTAGTAGTTGATACAAACAAGAAATGCATTAGTAAAGACCAAGGAGAGCTCACCAACATTGAAACAGACCTTTCTTTGGGTTAAATATTGCCTTTCCAGAAAGCCTCTTTTAATGCACATGTATTCTTGACAGTATCTCAGTATGCTTCCAACATCATGGCATGATGGGTGACAGAGCAAGACCATGTCTGAAAGAAAGAAAAAGAAAGAAAGAAAGAAAGAAAGAAAGAAAGAAAGAAAGAAAGAAAGAAAGAAAGAAAGAAAGAAAGAAAGAAAGGAAGGAAGGAAGAAAGGAAGGGAGGGAGGGAAGGAGGGAGGGAGGGAAGAAAAGAAAGAAAGAAAGGAAAAGGAAGGAAGGAAGGAAGGAAGGAAGGAAGGAAGGAAGGAAGGAAG
>NC_045434.1:109017354-109026221 GCF_002776525.5 Piliocolobus tephrosceles | reverse complement strand
AAGGAAGGAAGGAAGGAAGGAAGGAAGGAAGGAAGGAAGGAAGGAAGGAAAAGGAAAGGAAAGGGAGAAAAGAAAACAGAAAACCCAGAGATGTGACTGGGAGATAAACTGTGGCTGGTCTGAAATACTAAACTTTCAACAGAGTCCACAGTTCCTAAGAACTCTAATATAATGGAAATGCTGCTAAGATCCTTCATTCGATGTGCAACTTTCAGATTCTTCTAGAGCCAGATCAGGCTTCTAACTACATCATAACTAGTATAAAAAGAAAAAAGTTATAATAGTGCTTTACATTTATATAATTCTGTATAGTTTACAAAGCACAGTTACACATATCCTCTTTTCCTTTAGCCTGTCACACTGGAGATCCAACCACATGCTGCAAGAAGTGTGAGTTCACATTTCTTGAAAAACAAAACCCAGAGACGATATGTTGAGAGCTCCCCATCCTCATTCCCCAAGATGTCTTAGAAAAGTTTCTACATTCTTTTGGTTTCATGACTTCTACTCCACATGGCTGTGTCTCTTGTTCCATTTAGAATCAAAGAATCAAGGGAGACAGAACGGGAAAATCAGAGATGAATCAGAATCTGGTGACCGCATTAGAGAGCTGTAATATGATGACGTCAATCCAAACAATGCCACGAATTAGTGTTTATAATCTCTGGTGGCAAAACCCCACTTATTTATGTCAATTCTACACAAATGTCCTCAGTACACTCCTACTTCATATCAGTGTGATGTCCTTGTGCAGCAATGATGGGTCTAGTCAGTCTCCAAGAAGCCCCAGAAAGCCTTCAGGGCCAGAAGGCCAAGGCTGGTGGCCAGAAGTGACAGTGCTGGGAGTTGTGGCCCCTTGTTGATTCAGTGGATGTTTCTATGTATTTTCAATAAAAATTTAAGGCAGTGGTTCCACCTAGCAAGAATCACTCATGAAACTTTTAAAATACACCAAAATCTGAAAAATATTCTTACATATTCTGATTCTGTTTTTGAGGCATGCTGCTGGTACCTGGCCTCAATATTTTTACAAGCCTCCAGTGCAGCCAGTGTTGAGAACCATCACTCTAGATGTAGAGGTTCTCAAACTTTAGCAAGCACCAAAATTACCTGGAGGGTTTGTTAAAACACAGATTTTAGGGCCTGCTTCCATAATTTCTGATTCAGTTGATCTGGAGTGGGAGCTGAGAATTTGCATTCACAACTGGTTCCCAGATGATGCTCATGCTGCTGACCCGGGGACTATAGTTTAAAATTCACTGCTCTAAAGTGTCACAAAGCCGTTTACTTACCTATCAAAACCAATTCACCTAAACCTTTCTACTTATAAGAAATACCCCCTCACTGGCTATCAGACAGTTCTACTTATTTAGGCTTAATTATTTGCCTGACTCAGTGTGAAACAATGAAGTACAGTGAAACTCAATTTCAAGTCCTCACTCTCCCATTCCCTCTCTCTTTCTCTCCTCTCTGTGCTTTGATGGAACCTGGAGAGCAGTTTGTTTTTTAAAAATTCCAAGAAGGTCATTTCTGAAAATTTGCCTGGGAGCCCTAAACGTCTACCCAATAGTTAAGGTTGCTTCGTGCTGGGTCAGTTCTTGGCAGAGACTAATGGGCGCTGGTTTCAGCACCTCGGAGAGTGGCCTCTGAGCTGCACTCAGAGATGGAACAAGGACAATGGAACTGTAGTCATCATTCCCAGTGAAAAGGAGGAAGAATAAATGGCACACAGCATTCCCTGATCTGTGACAAATTTATAAGTCCCATTAGGCAAGCATTGTAAAGTTCCTTGATATTACAAGTCCCTTAAAACTTAATGGGCTTCTGATCTATTTACTTCTAGTAACTTGCATGTGCCAATAACCACATAAAATTTTTCAGCTTTGCTTTACTTGCTTGCTTTCCTGCCCATATGCCTTTCTCCTTCTATTTCCCCTTCCTTCCCCTTCTGCTCTCTCTTCTCTATTAATGACAGCTATTTTAAGTCTATCAGGCTGTGAAAGGCTGTCTCTATCATTAAGAATAGTGCCTTGCACCTGTAAGTGACCAATAAATAAATAATTATTGAATAAAGTATTTAGGAGAAAATATAGCAATATCTTCAATTTATCTTGAAGTGCACCAAGACATTTAAGTGTTCCTCTAGTTTGAACACTCACCTGGAAGGCTCACTTGGAGGGTTTGTTAAACCACATATCATTTTCCCACTGTAGTTTCTGATTCAGTTGTTCTGGGGTCTGGAGTAGGACTGAGGTGGTTTGGTAGATGATTAGAAGGAATTCAAGACCAGCCAGGCCAACATGGTGAAACCCTATCTCTACTTAAAAAAATACAAAAAATTAGCCAGGCGTGGTGGTGGGCACCTGTAATCCCAGCTACTCAGGAGGCTGAGGCAGGAGAATTGCTTGAACCTGGGAGGCGGAGGTTGCGGTAAGCCGAGATTGAGCCATTGCACTCCAGCCTGGGTGACAAGAGCGAAACTCTGTCTCAAAAAAAAAAAAAAAAAAAAAAAAGGATGAAGAGATTATTATGTAATAATACAAATATACTAAATTGCTAATGGCAGAACCTGAAAAGTGGGTGTATAGATCTTCATTGTAAAATTCTTTCAACTTTGTGTATGCTTTTAAATTTCCATAATAAAACGTTGAAAAATGACAATGTAGTGTCTGAGTACCTGGCTTTAAAGAGCACAGAAATTTACAGTTCAGATCTGTGCATTCTCTCTCTCTCTCTTCCCTCACCCCCTTCCCCCTCTGCTTCAGCAGCTTGGCTAGCAGAATCCTGGAGTGGGTGTGTGGCTCATTCAGAGATGGAGGGGCACTCCAACAACTGCCTTCTCCCGGGGACCAAAAGCTAGATAGGAAGTGCGCTAAGGGGAGGTGGTTGGGAAAGATTGGAAGCCAGCGAGCAGTTGGAGGAGCCCTATGATGGAGAGAAAGTAAACACGACTGTCCTCAGCCACCAAGAGGCAACCTGAAGCCTACTGCCTCCCTGCCTCCAGCTGTGCCACAGCAAGGATTGCACGTCTTTCCACTGTCCACCCTGCAGGTCCAGGAAAGGAGTCTCCATTTGGATGAGGTTGCATTACAAACTGTGAACCACTGCAGGACAAAGCCTATGCCACATCCAGAATGGAGCAAATCGTCAGGCTGGAAAAGCCCTCCTGAGTTGTTTCCAAGCAAGAACAATGATCACGATGCCAAATCTGTTCCATTCTTTCCCTCCAAGAAACATGTGATTTTGGGCAACAACAAAAAGATTTGGATTAAATATAAGAAAGGCCTGTCCCAATATGTGGGTGCTCCACATATTGGCTGAGGAATCTGTGACATCTTATTTTATAAAGGCTCTCAAGCAACAGCTCTACATGGGCATGCTCCTTCCAAAGCCCATCAGCAATGTTCAGACTGTACTTCTTATAGTATGTTAGAAAATTGTGCAAGTGGGAGAGGAAGGGGTATGGAGACTGCCTAGGGGCCTGGAAGCCTGGGCTTTGGCTCAGCTGCTTGTGAAAGGTCTCTCTTCTCCCATTCCATCCTTTTGCTGCTGCTTCTGCCCTTACCCCCACCCCACAGCCACAGGACCAGAAGCAGCCCAAACTGGAGAAAAGGGAATCAGAGCCCATGCTCCCACCTATGCCACATAAGAAAGCCCAAGTGGTTTTCTGTCATGCTTTCTCTCTGGTGCCTTTTTAATTAGCTTAATGAAGCCCTCCCACTTGTGGGTGCAGAAAAAAAAAAAAAGGAGATGGGAAAAAATGTGAGACTAAACAGCCCTGATGACTCAGTGCTGGAGGTTGTGTTGTACCCTGGAAATAGAGGAGGCTGGCTTTGAAGAAACAAACTATCCCTTTTACTGTATTGCTGCAGCAGCTGGCAAAGAAGACAGCTCCACACCCCTGCCCTACCGGGGCCCCTGACATCTGGATCTCCCTAGGAGCCTGTCCCAGGGGCAAAACAAACCAGAGTTTATCCTATAGGAGCAGTCATGGTGCCTCATTAGTTATGTGACTCCAGTGTCGAGCATACAGCTTGGCATATCACAGGAGCTCAGTTGATGCTGGATCCTTTTGTGTGTAAATGTATGACAGCTTCCCACGCATTCACTCCCCTTCCCATTGCTCATTCCATCTGGATGGTAAGGTAGAGCTCCAGCCGGGGAGATGGCGAGGACCTCAGTGTGTGAGTGCTTAACACTCTCCTCACAGAGTTGTCACTCTGGCACCAACGTGCTCTCCCTACAGAGTAGGTCCCACATAGATTTTTCTCCTCTGAATTCTCCAGGAAGATATATTGATCCAGTCCAAGTGACATCAATAGACCCAGGTAACTGAAGGAAACTTCTGGAGTTTGCCTTTAAATATGCATGATATAGCCTCAAGATACCACCTGGTAGCTTTGCCGCCCTCCCTTCCCCTGTTCTCAATCCACTGTGACTATTAAACATCATCCTCATCTCAGCCCTAGCCTCCCCTTCCCAACCCAGGTACTTCTTGTGCAGTCCCAGGATAATGTGAGGAGGCTGTGGGTAGAAATTAAAGGTGACAGAGACAGGAAATGGAGGAAACCATTCAATTTCTTCCCATGTTCCAAAGCAGACCTCATCAACTACCTGATTCAAAGATTCTCAGGGCTCTGGCCACTTCTGCTCCATCTTTCACAATAAAACTATTTGAGGCCTATTTGTTCCTTAGTCTGGAGAGTGAACTCTGCCCTTCACCCTCCAGTAAGTCCCATGCCTCTCTGCCTACTCAGTTTCTTCCTGGGGCTGGGACTGGCACTGATATGGGCTCCAAAGGAGGTGGTTTGATTCTCCTTGGACCCTACCCACCCCCACTGTGACTCTTTGAGACTGCTATATCATTTTCCCTCGTTAGGGATCCATAGGATGTGTGTTCACATAGACCACTTTGCCACCTACAAGTCCTGTGACCTAAAGCAATGTTCTATGCCATAGATCCCTTCCTTAACATGGAAATAATAATACCTACCTCATAGGGGTTAACTGAGATTAAATACATGAGGTGTTTAACTTACTGCCTGGTATACAGCATTAGTGGTAAAAATAACAGCTTCCCCCTCCTGAGCACTTAATATACATTAGGCAGTGCTTACATTAATCACTCCAATCCTCATGACCACCCTGCGAGATAATTGTCAGAGCCATTTCACAGATTGGAAACTAAGATATAGAGAGCAAAGTAATTTGCCCCAAACCCACAACTAGTAAGTGAGAGAGCTGGGATTTGAACCCAGTTCTTTTTCACTCCAGGGCTTGTGTTCCTAACTACTGGACCTATTCAAAACACATATTAGTTCCCTTCTCCCTTTCTACTCATCTCTCCCCACAACTATCACCTCACTGTGGAATTTTTTGTCAAGATGCAAGGTTTGACAGTAAGGGTCAACAAATTTTCTAAAAAGGGCAAAATAGTATTTTTAGCTGTGTGGACCATATAGTCTCTGTTACAATTACAGTCATGTGCTGTCTAATGACACACTTCAGTCAACATCAGGTCATGCATATGATGGCAGTCCTATAAGATTATAATACTTTTTATATGCCTTATATTTATATTATATACTTTTTATGTGCCTTTTCTATGTTTAGATACACAAATACTCACCTTTGTGTTACAACTTTCTAGAGTATTCAGAACAGTAACATGCTGTGTAGGAGCAATAGGCTATACCATATAGCCTAGGTGTGCAGTAGGCTATATATCTAGATTTGTGTAAGTACACTTTGTGATGTTCACACAATGAGGAAATTGCCTAACATTTCTCAAACTTTATCCCCATCGTGATTCATGACTCTACTGACCTTTGCCAGTGTAGTATGAAGGCAGGCACAGACAATAGGTAAATGAATGGGCATGGCTACATTCTAATAAAACTTTATTGACTAAAGCAGGTGGCTAGATTTGGCCCAAGGGTCATAGTTTGCTGGCCCCTGCTCTAGAGTAACAGCACAGCTGTAGAGGAAACAGACTTAGGATAGAGAGTACCTGACAAACTGTGGATGCTCAGTAAGTACTTGTGGGTTGATTTTGAGGTCATTTTGTCCATCTTCTTGAATCCAGGTGGTAGCACCAATAGCCAGTTCTTCTTTGGTTACAGTTTCACAATAAAACTGATTTCACTTTTTACCTAAATTGTCTTTGTGTCTCATTTATGTTGGGAAGATTCCCTCCTATCTTGGCTCATCTGTGAATTAAGATTTTCACTATTGAGAACTAATAGTGAAAATATATGCATCAAAACTAAACCTGTCTCCTCCACATGCCCTGAACAACTACATTCACCAAGAGACAATGCCACTCTCCTTGCAAAGCCACTGCATCCACGATAGATGTTCTATTTCACTGAAAATGGGAAGAGTCAGATACTTCCTCCCTGGTATTTAGGCCATGTACTGTTGGAAGGGAAGCTCTTCACAACACCTCTGAGAGGAACTTGAGTTCCTGATGTCACAGCAATTGACTACAGCTTTTTGGCCTCCTAGAGGTGAGAAACCACTGTGGGTGGAATAGGTCCCTTCAAAACAAGGCCTGTGTGATGAAAGGATTGCCAGTGCGAGAGGAGCTAGGAAGACAGCCTATCAGGTGGCAGTTCCAGGGTTCCTCGCCTCCTCTCCAGCTGTTGCCACTGGGAGTCGAGCCTGCAAGATACAGAGAGAACATATTTTGAGCTGATTTGTTTTCATTTGTATTTATTGGTTTGTGGGCGTGGGATGTCTGAAATGCCCATATGGTCTTCAACACAGGTTACAGCAAGAAAAATAATCTTGGGAATTGAAATGAAGCCAGAATTAAACAGCCAGTCCCATGAACCATGCCATCTACAGTCCTGAGCACTCTAGAGAGGAGCAGAAGGCAGGAGAGAACTTAAGTTCTGATGGCCACCAAGGAGCCAGTCAACTGAGCCAATGCCTAATTATTGGGGTTGGTGCATTGGCCCCCTTGATTTTTCTCATTCTCCCCCCTACTTCTTTCTGGATTCATCCACTGTCACCCCATGCCCCACAAGGGCTCTCCTCAAGGCTAATGTCTCCAGAGGGCATCAAAACCATAACTACAATGAGGCCCCTCCACTCTTGGAGCAGGTTTAGCAAAAGAAAAAAAAGTGAAGCTACCAGTTGCAGGGCAGCATCTGTGGTTTCCACTGCTTGGAGCATCTCTGGCTCACCCACAGTCACTGGTGTATCTCCCATGACAAAGAGCATATACCTAATCCTTTCCAGACTAACCTCCCCTTGCCCCCACCTTTCACAGCATATTCGAATTCTCGCCAGTTGGCACTTTGCTACCCATCATCTTATATTCCTCTCTAAATATTCCAGATGTTACCTCCCCCAGTATAAAAGAAGCACTTTAAGGGTAGGGTATATTCTATTAGGATGATAATGATATGTGAAAATATTGAGGACAAAAACAATAATAAATCAGCCTTGGATTAGCAGTTCATACTGTTCTGCCCATGGGCTTTGGTAGACAGGGTTGCACTCATTCCTACTTTACAGCCTTTGCAAGATTGTTCCCTTCATCTGGTATATTTCTCCTGTACCCCACCCTTTACATGTTGATGCCTTCACATTAATCAGATCTCAGTTCAAATGCCATCTCCAAAGAGGCTTTCTCTTGTGACTCAAGCTACAGTAATCCCAGCAGTAATCAATAAACATCTGTTGAATGAATGAATGATCTCCATTTTGTAGATGAGGAAAATGAGACTCACTGTGATTACAAAGTACTTAACCACAGTCAAAGAACTACTAAAGGCATAAACTGAGGTCTTCTGACACCAAAATGCTTATTATTTCTCCTCCACTGTAAGCGTACCTTGGCAATTGTAATTTCTTATTCCATATCTATCCAGCTCTGCATGCATCATGAGAACAGGGCCTGTATCTGTCATGTTCCTCCTTGTGTAGCTCCACTGTCTAGTATAGGATGTGGTACATCCACATTGACTGTAGTAATGACATACACTAATATTGGTGAGTCAATTAATTGCCATCTAGTTGGTCTCAATAAATATTTACCCATATACTGAGATTGGTGAACTCAGGACATAGATGCAGGAGACACCCTTCACTTATTCTAGTCCTCTTTCTTCAAGTAGTAAAACAGCCTTTTCCTGGAATGTCCCCTGGAATGCAGGAGTGACAAGGATGCTGGGGGAATTTCTTTGAAAACCTGGAACAAGAACAGGGAAATAGAATATCTAACATGAGCAGTTTTTGTGCCAAGTTACAAATCTCAGCTAATTACAGCTCAGTGCTGCTCCTTTGGGGTCCTTCATCTGGCATGAATTGCCTTCACTTGGGAATCAAGGATCCTACTGCAATCCTCCCCAGCCCCTTCATTCCCAGAGTGAGCCTTGGTCTGGGTCAGAGGAGTAAGGTGCTGTTGGCTCATCTCAAGACAGACAGTTTCATGACTGGGAACAGAAACAGCAATAAACACAGAAGTTATGAGTCTACAGCCAGCAGGGAAATAGAATGGGAAGCTGCTAACACACCATATTCATCTCTAGAAATTTCATAAGATTTGATTCACTCTCATGTCATACACTAATTTTCTTTTTTTTCTTCAGGTTAGATTCCCCTTCATTTTAGTCAACTCCTTCTTTTTTTTTTTTTTTTTTTTTTTTTTTTTTTTCCAATATCAAGTACGTTTGTCCTCTTAGGCTTTCTCTCCCTCTCTTTACATGCCACCTCTGCCTTCCATTGAGTCCTTCCCAGTTTTAAGAAGGCAGTGTAGTATAATCGATTGGACAGGATTTGCAGTCATGCTAATCTGGAGTTAAATCCTTGCTATACCAGTTACTAGCTGTTTTTCTTTTTTTTTTTTTTTTTTTTTT